>NC_140166.1:181552195-181674695 GCF_963971535.1 Notolepis coatsorum | reverse complement strand
ATCACTGGCGTCATGAAGATGGATATGCGTATGTGACCGATCGTATATTACTCCTTCTGCGTTGTGTTAAATGTCGATGTCCCGAGGGAGTTTCGAACCCAGGCCAGCCGCGCCGGGGTCGACAGCATAGACATAGACATAGACATATAGACATAGATAGAGGTGAATTCACTTCTTGGTAACGTGTCTATGTGTCTCTTTTTATTAATTTTTTTTACTTGTCTTTATTTAATTTTTTTTATAAAAAAAGAATTTCTCCCATCCCAATTTAGTCGTTATGCCAATTCCCCGCCTCCCCTACCTGGTCGTTGTGCGCATGTTCCCCCTACTGGTCGGTACAAGGGAACCCTGAAGTCTACCACATGCTTCCTCCGACACATGCGGAGACAGCCAGCGGCTCTCTTTTCACCTGGCAGCGAGGACGCTCATTGGTGAAGTGTAACGCGTGGGAGGTCACGCTGCCTTCACCACTTCCTGCCTTTCATTGAGCAGGCGCCCAGACCTGACCTGTAGGTGTCGCTGTCCACAACGCCAGATTACCACCCACGACTTCCCTCCCGCTAACTCAGCCAAACGAGTTAGTATGACGATCGGCCCAAGCCGCAGGCAATGCTGACTCCGGGAGTCGAGACCGCAGCCTCTTGCATTGGTGACGAGCGCAATCTCTGCTACGCCACCCGACCGCCCATCTATGTGTCTTTTAAGGGGAAGTGAGTTTAACTCACAGTACCGCTTACTGCCACAGTCACTTCACAACACACGTCCATCGTGAGTGTGGATATTACTCATGGACCTCCGTTACACGTAGGATCCTTTGAGTGACTACATGATAACGGTAAGCAAGTGTATAATAATGATCATTACATTGCCTTTATTTAGAGCCACAGAGGGGCTGTTCAGTGCCGAGTGCACATGACAGTACGATGACTAACTAACCTGTCTTCAGCTCAAGATGAAGGTCGTCAGTGTCAGGGGCAAAAGGTCTCGAGAGGTCAAGCCACATCTGGAAAGTCTGCCCCCGGCGGATGATGAGATCGTTGCCATGGTAGCGATCCGTGTGATGCTCCTTGCGGTTCTGCCCCGTTTTGATTTTCATCAGGTCCACCGATCGCACCTGCAGCTGAAGGTCTGTGGAAGCAGATGTGTGGACATGAGCAGAGGAAGTCTTTCAAGCGTATCTACCCATCTAGTATTAGAGGGTATCTAAGGGATCTACCTTGCTTATATTACTACCTACTATGCTATTATGTCTATATTACTATGCACTCAAGACTGTAGCACCCAAGTTCAACACTGTTTGACAATAAATGTTACTTACCCTTAGCTGCCAGAGTTGTACCCTTCCTGCTGACTTGTTGTACAGAACTTGTAAGTCGCTTTGGATAAAAGCGTCTAAACTAAATGACGAAATGGAAATGGAAATGGAAATCTACTATTCTGTGTGACAAATGGGAATTTTCAAACAGTGCTATTTTACCAACAAGCTCCGTGTCATCAGTCACAGGCTTCTTGTCCCCCGTTCCTCCGTTCTCCTTGTCCACTGCGTCGGTCGTCGTGACCACAGTGTCTATGATGTCGCCGTTGGTTGTCGTGAGCACAGTGTCTGTGATGTCACCGTCGGTCGTCGTGACCACAGTGTCTGTGATGTCATCATCGTTCGGCTTGGGACAACAACATCGGCAGAATGTACGTAGCCACCGGAGACACTCGTTTTCTTCCGCGTCGTCTTCCTCTGGCTCCTCCTCCTTCTCTTTCTCTGTGTCCTCCTCCCATCCTACAGTGACTTCTGGAAACCGACCCACTGCAGATCTGGGTCTGATTGACCGGGTTTCTACAGGCATTCTGAGAGATAGAAGAATTAAATGAGAAAATGTTTAGTGAAGCAGGTTAACTGATAAAGCTTTACTTACTCGTGTCCTGGTGTCGGTGGGTCCTATGTCAGTCTCATGCTTAAAGGTATCTTGTCTACTATGTATCTGCTTAAAAAATTACAAGGTTTAATTTCTTACATTGTTATTTCTACCCGTGGTCGATACAACATGTAAATAAGACGTTTGGAGTTGTTTGAAAGTGCTATGGTGCAGCCGGATCTCTCTATCTACCGCACGCACAGAGAGGACATTTGTATCTATCTTCTTTAATAAGTGAATTTCCCATTTCCAAAATGTTGGCATGTTCCTTTAAGCTGTTTACGTGGTGCTAACTGTGAGTTTGTGTTGAGTTGAGCTCCCATTGACTTGCACTAGCATTGGTAATGAATGCTAATAATTGCAGTCCCAGTATCTCAAAACGCAAGTGTTTTATAGACGCTTGTATCCCTTTGTATTTCAGTTATTCAGATATTTGTCATTTGTTTTGTTTTTGATTCAACATTGCCATGGGCTTCCAGTGTGTCTGACATTTATTGTATCACCCTTTCTCTGTTACTTGCAGTGTTGGGGAAGCTACTCTGAAAGTATAGTTGTACAAGCTACCCATTACAAAATGATAACATATAGGGCAGGCTAAGAAATACCACTGAATTGAAAGTCTCACTTTAATAGCTGTCTGCAAATTGGACATGAATCAACACCAAATAGCCATATGTGGGTTCTGTAAACTTGCAAAACAGGATTTTATGCAGATGTTATCTAAAACATGTTTATCTTGAACTGGCACTTGACCAGTTACCAACCTTACCATCACAATGGTCTTGCCTGTCAGAGCAGAATATATTGTACAACAGGGAGAACAGGGGAGGGTTTGGGGAGAAACAAGTTATTTTTGTCCTTTTGTGATTCAACTTTTTTAATGGAGTTTTGGGGAGTAAGGCAGATACACCCATAGTAGTGTTCAATCAACACAAAACAGAAAATGTTTTCCCCTACCATTTCTCTCCCATTCTCTCCGCTCTTCTCCAACTCTATTCTCCTCCATCTGATTCAACCCCACTCCCTGCTGGTAGTAATCCTCTTAGTAGAAGAGGCCTTTTCCAGTAACTGCTTTGGTTCTTCTCAAAGCCTTTCCCACACTCTCTGCATTCCTCTCATGCATATGCCATGAGGATAGCCAAAGATCCTGGAAGTCTGAAGATAAGTCATAGATGAAACACACAATGGAGGGTAAATGTCTCATCACAACTCAACCTCGTGCCTCAGATTGAGGGCTGAAAACAGAGACGCCCATTAAAGATCAAATCTGTAATGTCTGCAAAAAGCGACCTCTAGGCAAAAGATGACAACTTGGTACTGTGCTTTGTTTACAGTTGTTGTTCTTGTCTGATGTGTGGACTGGATTTGGGGCATTGCTTGCTGGCCACACCTCAGGCTCTGCCAAGAAATTCTCAAGAAATTCTAATCTCATAATGTCAGGTCATAACACCTGAAAGGGTTGTGAAAGGGATGATATAGTTGAATATTAAACCCATAGACACACTACACACGTACAAGTTAACAGAAACCACAGCACCTGCCCCGGTGCCAAAAATATAAGGAGTGTCGAGGAGTGGGAATTTGCTGCACATGGGAATGATTACAGCCTGCTTGCTCTGAGTGGCTTTGTGCCAGAGACAGGACTTTGCATGCACAAGTCAATAAACTTCTTCTGTGTTGCATTTAGCAATGTATGAGTTGTTCGGTCTGAGCCCCTAACTTGAGCAATTTACCTATCTCAAACCCTGCCCTCTTTTCTTGATCCTTCAATCAAGCTTCCGGGGTTTGATATATAGGTCCATAGAGATGTGATCCTATGCTACGTTGTTAAAAGATTAAAGGTCCAGCAGTGCGGAAACAGTGCGATTAATGAAATCCTGTCCACTTAGTCCACCTCATCTGCTCTATAACATAAAACCTACACTTTATAACATTGAACCTACTCAGACCAGATCCGACTTTCTTTCTTTCTCGGAACGGGCTAGAACGGAATGGAATGGAAACGAATATAATGAGTGAGAAAGGCCCCTTAGACACAGACAGGACTTTCATTATGGACAGCACTGACCTGCTCTGGACACATCATGGGCGTGTTGCACCAAAGCACGCATTGAGTCATCTCCTACTAAGATGTCCAAGTGAAACAGTCATCTTTACAGGTTTAACACATTTGTGGGGCTGTAGAATCAATCAATCAACGTAAATGTGGACACAAAACCACATCAATCTGTAAAACCTCCAATCTAATAATAATAAATGTGTTTATTTATTAAACAAATTTATAACTAATTGATATGCATGGTGCTGTGGCACTCATTCCTTGTGAGGATTTAATAGCATATATTCAAGTATCATTAAATCTGCATATAGCCATTCCATGTATTCTTTTTAGCCTAGTCGAATCAAATCAAATTTAATTGAGCTGCTGTCAAAACTAGGTACTGTTTTATGATGCATCGAATCTTTGCCTAAGGATTCCGAATCAAATTTAATGCATCTTTGATAGAATCATCACACCCCTACATACTGTGTTCTTTTAACAGATACAAATGAAATGGTCATCTTTGCACAGATTTAAAGACACGCTAGGTGTTCCCAAGTCCACTATTTCAAATGGCAAGGACAAATATCTCAGTGGGATTGATAGGAGTCGTAGCAAAAGACAAAATCAAGAAAAAAACATATAGTCTTTGTACAGTATGTTACATGTTTTGTTGGGAAAAGGGACAGTTCTTTCCTTGAGGCAAGTCAAGTGTGAACATTTTGTCCCTCATCAACACCCATGACCTGTGGCCTTGGGGAGACGGCGCTCCATTTAGAGAGAGAAACTAACGGATTCACTATATTCAGTATTACAAACGATAACTTTAAAACTGTCTGGCAGACGAGCAAACACACTGCTGAAGTGTGTTTGAATCCACTGTGTCCTCTATGACCACAGCATTCAGCTGATTAGACAGCATTACTACACACGTTACTGTTGAAAATGTCATATTCTCTGATCATGTAGTATGCATATTTTTAACTAAATAAATCGCTAATTGTCCCCAACAGCAGCGTAGGCAAGGAATTCTGGGCCCTGTGGTCGCAGGAGTCAGTAAATAGGATGGACTAATAGGGCCCCCGCCCTCTCTCCTCCCTGTCTGCGACTAACGCACTTCCAGACAATCTAACAACTTTATTGACTTAATGATTATACAGGCATGTCCATAGAGGAAATTTCATTTCAACCTTTATTTAAAATCGTAAGCTTCTGAGTTTTCCCTCATTTACAGAAACAACGATTGTACAAAATGTAAACAGTACATAATACAAACAATATTCACAGAAAATTAAACACCAGAGTAAAAATTAAAAACGTTTAAAATAATTTTAAAAGATCAGCTAAAACAGTTAGGCCTACAGGTAGTCACACAATGGTTTGAAATCATACGTTTAAACATACCAAGGGAAGGGAGAACCTCACATTTCAGAGAGAGTTGAAGGACATTCCATGAGTTAGATTAGAGGCATCAAAGGAAAAAGCTGACTTCCCTAGATCAGAACAAACTTGAGGGACCCTAAGAACCATCCAGTCATTCGGTCGAATTGAATAGGTTCCAATATTCCAATCTAACAGTGAAGAGATATAGGTTGTTTACAAATAAGGGCAGCAATAATTAGCTGTTATTATCACACCTTCAAAATGTGCCTTGTTTTCAAAAGCTAAATTCAAAAGGTCATAGCCTGCACAGGCATGCCTGGATTACAACCGAGTACTGGGCAAATGCCCCGGACCACCAAAGGTCTTGACCACCCAAGAATCGTGTAGATTACTTGCATCATCTCATTCATTTCAATTGGAATATGTGCCCATGTATAAGCATTTGTTTAATTGAAAGGGACTCAGAGATACTGTTTATAGTAGTACAGAGGCCCATATTTTGTCAGATGTCCTTAATCACGAAAGGCCCATAGAAATGAGTATCCAGAGCAAGTTTTTGAAAGATGTTCTTCACGACGAGGGACAGGGAAGTCCATAACACGTTCTTGCCCTGGGGTCCCCATGGGAAAAACACTTTTAGTTCAGACCCCCCTAACCCTAACCCAGCTTGGGGGCCGGGTAGTCAGTTCCACTATTCTTTCACTTGCTTGTTTTACTTGCTACATACCCCTGGTCCTCCTGGTTGCAAAGAGAGACCTATAGTAGTAGGGCGGGCCATACTTTTTTTTTTTTGGAAAATCAATCGAGTGGGGTGTCTAAAATATGTGTTTTTTTGTGGGGAATTCAAATATTGGATTATTTTTCTAATCGGATAACTCCTACCTACATTGTTTTGGATTTCAAAATGGCCGATTTGACAATTTTTCACCCCTTGGCCATACATGGATGCCAACATGAATCTGAAGGAAATCCTAACATGCAAGGTGTCTAAATGATGTGTTTCTTAATGGGGAATTCAAATATGAGTTCATTTTTGGGATAGGATAACTCTAACCTACATCATTTTGGATTTCAAAATGGCAGATTTTACCATTTTTCACCCCTTGGCCATACATGGATGCCAACATGTATCTGAAGGAAATCCTAACATGCAAGGTGTCTAAATGATGTGTTTCTTAATGGGGAATTCAAATATGAGGTCATTTTTGGGATAGGATAAATATAACCTGCATAATTTTGGATTTCAAAATGGCTGATTTTACCATTTGAACCCATTGGTATTGTATTACAAAATTGCAAACATAAAAAATATATGGGAAATCATTTATAATGACAAAGCCATCAAATTTATTAACAAGTGAACTGTATATAACTGGATACAACTCCAAATATCAATAATAATAATAATACTAACAATAATAAATTGTATTTGTAATGCACACAAACACCTAAGTGCTAAATCTCGATCTCCTGACTTCTTGAACTTTGCCAGGTTCCAATATCTTGATTGGACTCATTCTTGGATGGCAAGATCTCCTACTGTACTGCTTTAGCCACCAACCTACAAACACAAACTTAAAGTCAACGTCAGCCATAAATAGGTGAGCTCTTTCCAGAACTACTCAGCAGAAACCTCTGTAACCATTTTAACAAACGTCTCAATGTATTGAGAAAATCCATGGGGCTCCATCAATCCTCTATCTTCTTAAAACATTGGAAAGGCAGGGGATGGAAAAGAAGGCAGAGAAAAGGAGAAGGGGCAAAGAAGAAAGCTTTGCAGCAGCAGACAAGGTTGCCAGGAAGGATGTTGAGAGCTTCCTTACAGTCCCTGAAGTTGAGCTCATTCCTGAAACTGACCCTGCAGCTTCAGCAAAGCTACGAAAAAATTATGATGAGATTACAAACATCGCCCTTGCTAGTGTAAGGTATGGCATAGGTCTAAGCTCTAAGGCCAACTGCAGCTATAGCAACTGCAGCTCTGATTGATGCAGGACTCATCTTAGAAGATGACACAAGTAAAGTGATTGATAAGAACAAGGTTAAGAGAGCACAAGAAAAGTTGATGCAAGAGCTGGGGGAAGAGTTTGAGGAGAAGTGCAGGGAGGAGGGGGGGATCTCCTGTATCCTCTTTGATGGGCGGATTGACATGACCAATGTGATGATGGAAGCTGAGGGCAGTGACCAATCTTTTCCTGCAAAGATCAAGGAAGAACACTATAGTGTTGCTAGTGAGCCTGGCAGCAACTATCTGTTCCACTTTACACCAGAGAAAGCAACTAAAGAGGAGTCCCATGCAGAGAAGATTGCTAAGGTCCTGTTTGCCTGGCTGAAAGAGAGAGGTTCTGATAAGACCTTGTGGGCCATTGGAGGAGACTCGACCAATGTCAACACTGGAGTGAAGGCAGGTGTAATGTGGAAGCTGGAGCTGCACCTGGGGAGAAAGCTGGTCTGGTTGGTGTGCAACCTGCACACTGGTGAACTTCCACTGCGCCGTCTCATTGTTGAAGTTGATGGGGCTACTCTGTCAGACAACAAATTGTCTGGGCCAATAGGACAGCTCCTTGATTCTGTTACAGACTTGGAGATCAATCCTAACTTCACCAGGATCTTTCTTGGCCCTCCGCTGATCAAGCTGCCTGAGAAGATCATTCAAGATCTCTCAACTGATCAACACTATGGCTATAAGCTGGTCTGTGCAATCAGGGATGGAGTGCTTTCTGCAAGGCTGGCTCTGCTGGAGATTGGACCGGTAAACCACAGCCGCTGGCTCACCACAGCAAACAGACTCCTCAGGCTCTGGGTGTCAAAGCATCAACTTAAAAGAAAGAACCTGAATAATCTACAATGCATTGTGGAATTCATCATTGGAGTGTATTATCCATGTTGGTTCAACATGAAGGTCAAGCACTCCTGGATCGAAGGGCCTAGGCACATCCTGTTTCAGCTAGACTGCCTCAAGTCTCAGAGGAAGGAGGTGCTGGATGTTGTGATGCCAACTGTGAGAAGATCTGCTTGGTATGCCCACAGTGAAGCCATCCTCCAAACACTGCTGTGCTCTGAGGATCAAAAAGAGAGAATTGAGGGGGTGGAGAGAATCCTGGCCATCAGGGGAGAGGGGGATCCAGACACTCAGCTGGGAGACTCCTGTGTCAGGATCAGAAGAACACCTCACATCAATAGTGACGCTTCCAGCATTGGTGGCTTAATCAGCTGGTCAGAAGATTTGTCAGAGCCACCTCTCACCTGCTCCCTAAGCACCTCCGAGGTGAAGAACTTAATCAACACCCCCATGGAGGTTCTCGACTGGCCTTGCCACACACAAAGCATCGAGAGGGTTGTTAAAATGGTGACTGAGGCCTCTGCTAAGTACTTTTCACTAGAAAAAAGGGATAGAGGGATCAGGGCTCAGGAGACCAGCAGGAGGCTGATGTCCAAGAATGAATCCAAGCAGGACTTGTGCAACCTGATCAAATTTAAGAAGATAGAGGTTTGATGGAGCCCCATGGATTTTCTCAATACATTGAGACGTTTGTTTAAATGGTTACAGAGGTTTCTGCTGAGTAGTTCTGGAAAGAGCTCACCTATTTATGGCTGACGTTGACTTTAAGTTTGTGTTTGTAGGTTGGTGGCTAAAGCAGTACAGTAGGAGATCTTGCCATCCAAGAATGAGTCCAATCAAGATATTGGAACCTGGCAAAGTTCAAGAAGTCAGGAGATCGAGATTTAGCACTTAGGTGTTTGTGTGCATTACAAATACAATTTATTATTGTTAGTATTATTATTATTGATCTTTGGAGTTGTATCCAGTTATATACAGTTCACTTGTTAATAAATTTGATGGCTTTGTCATTATAAATGATTTCCCATATATTTTTTATCTTTGCAATTTTGTAATACAATACCAATGGGTTCAAATGGTAAAATCAGCCATTTTGAAATCCAAAATTATGCAGGTTATATTTATCCTATCCCAAAGATTACCTCATATTTGAATTCCCCATTAAGAAACACATCATTTAGACACCTTGCATGTTAGGATTTCCTTCAGATTCATGTTGGCATCCATGTATGGCCAAGGGGTGAAAAATGGTAAAATCTGCCACTTTGAAATCCAAAATGATGTAGGTTAGAGTTATCCTATCCCAAAAATGAACTCATATTTGAATTCCCCATTAAGAAACACATCATTTAGACACCTTGCATGTTAGGATTTCCTTCAGATTCATGTTGGCATCCATGTATGGCCAAGGGGTGAAAAATTGTCAAATCGGCCATTTTGAAATCCAAAACAATGTAGGTAGGAGTTATCCGATTAGAAAATGAATCCCATATTTGAATTCCCCACAAAAAAACACATATTTTAGACACCCCACTCGATTGATTTTCCAAAAAAAAAAAAGTATGGCCCGCCCTACTATAGTAGTCTGCGCTCTGCAGTGAGCTATCACTCAAACACAAAATAATGGTTATGTGAGCTACTTTCTTAGTAATCACCTTTTTTCTCGCGTCTGCCTACAGTAGCTTTTTGAGTAATACAAGATTACTTTTGACAATATGATATGACTTTTAAAACTATTATGATAAAACTATTACATAGGTTATAATTACATTTGATGTCAAGTCTGTTAAATATTGGTTAGCATATAATTAATATGTAATTGTAGCTAGTCTATCCACAATCAAATGAGTGAGCTCAATAGTGCCATAGCAAATAACAAATAATACAATTCAGACTCACTCAGAAGTCAGATCAATGACTGATAATGCAGGCAGTTATTGTTTTCCTTTTGCGCGCTTCCTCGGTCCACTGTCTCCGAGCAGTTTGCAAATGTCAGTGTATCATGTTCTGTAGCTCTATAAACTCCTCGTGGGGCACAGTCGGACAGACACACCTCTCCTCGTATCCTCCTCCGAACTAGTATACTATGTGAAAAATTCGCCTTGCGTCAGAGCTGCTCGTTAATTTACCAAGAGATGCGGTCACTTCGAGTAGGCTAGAGTTAGTTATCTCAAATGGCTTGCCCTTTCAATGAAATGGTCACGTTTTAAGGTGGAACACGCAAGATAAATACAATCAATTGAATTAAAAATGGGGGACCCTGATGTAAACAAGACAAACGTCTTTCTCTGGTCTGCATCCCCTTAACAATTGTGTGTATTGAGCCGTACTGCATTATACCCATTCTGCAATCTGTTAAATAAAGTTTTCATTCATTCATTCATTCATTCATTCATCCATTCATCCATTCATTCATTCATTCATTCATTCATTCATTCATTCATTCATTCATTCATTCATTCATTCATCAATAAAATGATAGAAAAGACGAAATGCCCATTACTCAAGAGTTAAATAAATTCCTGAAATACTTACACGTAGGCCTACAGGTTGAGTTACGACTCAACATACAGCATGAGTCATGACTGTAATTACAAGTTGTTATGAATTGAAAATGGAGGACCCTGAAAGAAAGTCTTTCTCTACAATTGTGTGTATTGAGCCGTACTGTATTGTACGATCCATTCTGCAATCTGAATACAATTTTCAACCAATCAATCAAAACTGGTATCAAAGTGCTACAACTAACTTGGGAGTATTATATTACAGATATGTTTTTCAATAAATCTGAACGGAAACATTTTAATGTTTTTCAACAAACCACAATCCTAAATCTACAGAATGTAGCCTACATTAATTGGTCTATAGCTTTGACTAAGATGTATGGACACCAGTGTTGTACCCATTCTGCAATCTGTTAAATAAAGTTTTCATTCATTCATTCATTCATTCATTCATTCATTCAGTGGCAGACTCAGGCTGTTTGAAGGGCAGGGGCGAAAAGACCTACACAACATTGGGACCCCATCAGCGAGCTCAAAGCTATGCGTTATGTGAAATAGTCCTCATCCTTGATTAAGATTAACATTGGATTAACATGCCCCCCCCCCCAAACAAACAAACAAACAAACATGAATGCCTATTTAAGACATCTTTATTGAGTAACACAGTAATTCTCACTTATAGGAGCCCTCAGGCTGACTTTTATTAAACAAGATCTTCCAAACACTCTGAGGACCGATTGTAACTCGGGCATGGCTTCTGGCAACTTGGAAAATACTATTTAGATTTAGATTCAGATTCATATTTGTATTTGTCATGTCAGCTTACACTGTACAGCATAGAGGAATGAGTGGCCCTATAGGCCTTGCAGCTGCATCATCAATAAAATAGGACAAAAAAAGAGAAAGCAATAGAAATAGCATTAAAATAGCCCAGCACAAGCAACGATAAAATAACACTACAGCAATAACATTACAATAATCACAGTGTGGATGTAGAGTGTAAAGTGGCAGCAGAAACAATGATTAAAATAGCACTAGACTATAACATAACAATCACTGCATGGGTGTAGTGTGTGCAAATCAGCAACAGAAACAGCGATAAAAATAGCACTAGGTTACAATACCATAGTCACAGGCAGGCAGCAGGCTGTTGTTTGTTCATGAGTCTGACTGCCTGGGGGGGGGGGAACTGTCCCATAGTCTGCTGGTCCTGGTACCGTTTGCCAGACGGCATCAACTGAAACAGTTTGGGGTTGGGGTGGTTTGCGGCTTTTGCAGGCTTTACTGACACACCGTCTATTGTATATATCCTGGATGGTAAATGGACTGCAGTTATATAGCGCTTTTATCCAAGTGTCTTGCTCAATCACACTTTGACACGCTGCCAGGAAACCTTCCGATGACCAGAAGACCGCTCTACCCCCTGAGCCACTGGAGTTCACATCACTGATGTTCTGGGCTGTCCGCACAATCCTTAGTGCTTTGCACTTGGGGGCAGAGCAGTTTCCATACCAGGTGGTGATGCATCTAATCAGGATGCTCTCAGTTTGTGCCTCTGTAGAAGGCCTGTAGGATCTGGGGCTCAATGGCAAATGTCTTTAGCACCCTGAGGTGAAAGAGGCGTTGCTGTGCCTTCTTCACCACCTGGCTGGTGTACTTGTTCCAGGTGAGGTCTTCTGTGATGTGAACACTGATTCCTGTAGGCCGCTTCACCATTGTTGGTGTTTAGGCCTACCACTGTTGTGTCATCGGTGAACTTAATCACCATGTTGGAGCTGTGCATGGCTACACAATCGTGGGTGTACAGGGAGTAGAGTGTACTAGACATGTGATATAAAACTAGACATGTGCTATCAGTGACCAACAGTGGGTATATCCCTGACTGGACCGAATTCTCTATCCACCTTTTCACCATGCCCCTAATCCAAGTCAATGACGAGTAGTTCATGTTTTTAGTTTTATGAGAGGCAAGATGACCCAGAACTTCACATATGCCTCTTTGCTATTGTAAGGCAAACATATTTCTTTGAAATCGGACAGTGCATTCACAAGTATCCCATTTTCTGTTTTCCAAAATTTGATTGAATCTGTCTGGCCAGTATGACTACTACCATATAACCCCTCTATATACTTACTTATACACCTGCATATAACCCATAGCTCTGTATGATAGCATGTACAAATGCTGTATAATATCATATATATATATATATTCATTCTCACCGCATATATCTATCCACACCGTCTGTATTAACTGCACATAGTCCTTTTACATATCTGTAGATATATCTATACTTATCCTACTCTTACTAGCTACACTGCTGGCCAGTATACTACCTATTCTGTATGTACACCTGTATCACTGTACATACTACAACTCTGTACATACACTCAGTAGTATTAATTTGTATATTTTCATATAGTCTAATCACCTGTATATTGTATATTGCTGTTGCACTTTACTGGTACATTTGCACTCTGGTTGGATGCCAAACTTCTTTTCGTTGTACTGTCTATTGTCTAATCTAATCTAATCTAATCTAATGTCATATTGTTTGTCTTATCAATGATCAAAATTACACATTTGAAGATATTAGTCCCCAGATTCCACACAGCAGGTTTGGTGAGAATCAGGTAAAGAGACTAGGGGGAGTAGGTGAAAAGGTGTTTTTCCAATCATTCAAGACGGTGGACTTCATACGTCCTTATATGGCAAAGTTGTTGTGCATGAGCCATGAGTAGACACATCTCTCGATACATGACTGTATGACTAACATACCAGGAGATAAACTAATTTGAAAATGTAAAGTTTGGCCTGATGGTGGCACTAGAGGAAAGGTCATGGGGTCACCTAAATCAATAGGCTTCTTCCTCTCTGGATCATTTTCTTTTGATGATTTTGATGATTTATGATGAATTGAAAATGGGGGACCCTGATGTAAACAAGACAAAAGTCTTTCTCTGGTCTGCATCCCCTTAACAATTGTGTGCATTGAGCCGTGCTGTATTGTACCCATTCTGCAATCTGTTAATAACATTTTCAATCAATCAATCATGAATGTGCACAGCAAATTAGAACAGATTAAGAATATGACTAATTAATTCTAAAATTGAAAGTTCATGTTGTAACCCCCA
Organism: Notolepis coatsorum; assembly: GCF_963971535.1. Lineage (NCBI taxonomy): Eukaryota > Metazoa > Chordata > Actinopteri > Aulopiformes > Paralepididae > Notolepis > Notolepis coatsorum. Next base: position 181,660,883 of record NC_140166.1, on the reverse strand, counting down.
AAAAATTTAGTTGATCCGGGGTCATGCATCTGCACCACAAATTCAAAATGATTAGAATGAAAGCTATTAAAAAAAAAAAAAAATCATAATATAATCCAATCTTTTTTTAGATCAGCCCTTCTAGTTTGTATTAACTACAGTATATACAGTATGTGGTGAGGAAACCTTTGAGTACCTCTCTTATCTCTTACCTCTTTCATGAAACCTTGAGAAAGTCTTACGGTACAGCTTTGTCACAGGAAGAAGAATTTGACAGCGTCCGTCTCACAGCCAGATGCAACATTGGCCAATTCAAGACAGGTTAACTCACCGATGAGTGTTGAGGTTGTTTTCACCAGAAATTGTTCACCCACTTCCAGTTAAAGGTTGAGCAAGCCACTAGGGAAAAGAACACCCTCAAATTAATCTGGCACCAAAGGTCCACATGCTGTTGTCTCTCCACCTCTGATGAAGAAATCTAAAACACGTCATTACTATACTATACTCAATTTATACCAACCTACTGCTTTCACTGTCTACAACTTCCCTAGACTGTAATCATAATATCAACTACCCACCTCATACTATAGTCTACCCATATACTCTGTATGATAGCATGTACAACAGTGCTGTACTGTATACCACATATTCATGTCTTGCTCGAAAAAGAGATCTTTGATCTCAAGTGACTACCTGGTAAAATAAAGGTAAAATAAAATGTATTTATATTCTATATTAGACCTTTTACACATCTGTAGATAGTCTAGATACTATATCTGTACATATCCTACTCTTACTAGCTAGGCTGCTGGCCAGTATGACTACCATTCTGTCATTACACCTGTATCACTGTACATATATTACAACCATGTACATATTCAGTACTAATTTGTATATTTTATACCCAGTCTAATGACATTGTATATTTCTGTTGCACTTTACTGGTACATTTACACTCTGGTTGGATGCCAAACTTCTTTTCGTTGTACTGTACTTGTGCTGTATGACAATACATTTTAATCTAATCGAAAGCCCCTCCCCCTATTGTCTCTCCTTTGATTATTTGAGAAGGTTTCTACTGTAATTTGGCATCAGGTCCAGAAAGAACAAACATAATGGTGATTGAAAAAAAAAAAAAAAAATCAAACAGCAAACGGGACGACTGATGCCACTTAACTCTCCTATAAAGGTAGCACGGTGGTGTAGTGGTTAACGCTGTCGCCTCACAGCTAGAAGGTCCAGGGTTCGATTCCCGCTTGGGGACCAGGTTTCCTCGTTGCCAGGTACCCAGGTGGGGGATCTCCCGGGCCTTTCTGTGTGGAGTTTGCATGTTCTCCCCGTGCTCGCAAGGGTTTCCCCTCCCAACAAGATAAAAACCCAATGGAAAAACATGCACAACAGATCGCTAATGCTGTTGCGTCCCTGACGAAGACGGACAGGAGCACTTGGATTGGTCCCCGGGGCGCAGCCTTTATCTGCTCCCGGCTGCCCTTGGGGGGAAGGATGACGGGATGGGTCAGCGCACTCAATTTCATCGGCGACCCAAAAAAATAAATTGCATGTGTGTGTCACTGCATGATGAATAGACTTCTTCAAAAGTCCAGTTTATTATTATTATATATATATAGGACAAATCAACCAATACTGCTTTTTCTTTGGAGACACTTCCACTCTTGCCAGGAGGTCATCACCAAACAGGTGTCAAAAGTCGACACCTGTATGAGATCCAGAGACGGCGATGTTGCAAACTCAGGTTAGTCTCCAGTTCCAACGCACACCTTGATGTCACTGTCTGCTGTAGTGACTTTTCCATTGCAAACGCTTCAAGGACAGAACTCCCCCGGTCCTTAACCAGCTGTATGTATGTAATTACAACAGGACAGCGGTTTCAATTGCAAATCACTGGTGGCACCATTCATGTTTCTACACTAAAATAATGCGTTAGGAACTGGAAACTACTGTACACAGAGGAAATATTGCAATAAAACACATGCATCGAGTTCAGACGACATACCCGTTCTCGCTGTGGCAACACCTGCGAGTTTCCTAAAGAGGGAAAAAACCCAAATATTTTATATACTTCCTTTGGCAACAGGACATCACCCCCCGCCCCCCCGCCACACAAGAGGACATGTTGGAAGGCAGTGACATCACATTTTCTGTTTTATTAGTGGATCAGTAACCAGTGTATGATTACAGAGGGTCATATAGTAAATGTTTTGCACAGACGTATTATTTTTTTTAAATACAGGAGAACATTGCATTGCTCTGATCAGAACTTATTTCTTTAAACAATTCTCAGCTTTTCTCTGACTGCATCCTTTAACATTGGCTGAATAAAGCTTACTAGAAGTGATATGCCTGCACTAATACCGGCCCATACATGACATGTAGTTGATTTACTCCATTATGAGTTTCTAAGCATGCGTTTGTGTATTGCATTATACACCGCACCCATATCAAGGGGCAGACTTAACTCACACAATTGCACAAAACATTGTGACAGAGAAATATACTCACACGAGTGCACAGGCACACAAACTATGCATCCACACGCGTACAATTGCACTTTTGTGAAGGTGTTCCAGTGAGGTTTCCAACAGATGGTCCAATGTTACCATCCAATCTAAACTTTAGGGTTCAGTGTGATTCAGATTCTCCAGACAGGTGGAATAAATAGTGGCAAAGAGTCACAAGACACTTGGGAAACACCTGCTTGTTTTTCACAAACACACAGAAACACACAGATGAGTGCTGATGGCAGAGATCCCTGCCACGTGCTTGATCAGAGCAGGAGGTCGGTCACAGAGGGTAGAAGCTCGCCTAACTCCGATTGGATATTGGCGGTCTGGGTGACAGGGTTGCCACGGAGATCAAGACGTGTCAGCTTGGGGCAGGAAGCCAGAGGTTGAAGGTCAGCCAGTTTTGATATTTCTGCACATTGGGGTTAATGAAAATGGCGACATCTGGAATATGATGATTGTGGATATTAAAGGCACAAAGAGTCACATTAGCATATTCGAGGTTGGGGCTGCGGAGCACCTGGCTCATGAAATCCAGATCAAACTTTCAAACAAAAAAACATTTCTCACCTAAAATGTCGTCAGAAACATATTTTGAATGTAACCTATAACTGTTTAGGTGGGAAAAGATAACTTTTACAAGCACACACAAATTAAGGACCGCCCATAAGCAAAATGAGAAAATCCAGGCAGAGTGAAGGGTGTCTGCAGATAAAGACACCACCACACACTTCTAGTGGGACTGAAATGATGATTGAGAGGGATTATGTTTGGACGAGTTTATATATCATTTTTTGGGGGGGGGGAATGCTGCTCATTGTGCCTTTAATATTTCAGGTCACATTCACAGCAAATGAAAAGGCTTTTCTTTTGTCAGATTTCTTTACCTGAATCCTATGGGCGATGTCAAATTATTACACTTTCTATGTCCAATTATCACATGCCCTCCTCATAACAGAATGATAGGACTGAGGTTGATAATCGGTGAGGTGGCCCTTTAAGGATACTGTTGTTCTTCAAGGACACTTCCTCCAGTTTGGGAAGATGATACAGGCCTTCCAAGTTCTCTATGGCATTGTTATCAGCCTCCAATACCTGCAAGTGGGAATCGGTCATTTTGAGAAAAGGATCCAAGAAAATTATTTTACCAGACTTTTGTTGTTTTAAAAAGGAGCACTTCACCCAAAAACAATGATTTATTTTGCACATAATCTCACACACATCCAAAACAGTTTTGCACACATGCATTTAGTTTATTAAGAGTATAGTATAGGGAGGTGTAGTGGTTACGTCATTGGTGTTTCCCACGCGGTCCACCCTCCTTGAAATTGCCATGTATTTCCAATGGACCCATTTCTAAATAGTCTCGTTTAAAACAAATAAAGCATAAACATTGGCATGGTGTACCTTTCTGTGTGTATTCATCCACAATCTATAGCTCAACATGAACAAATTGGCAATTAATCGTAAAACTAGCTAATTAATAACGTTTATGTTTTCGTTCACTGAGGAACTACACTCACTTTGGCGCCGCTGACTGACTCACCACAGCGTAGACTCCTGGCTGTATTAGGCAACAGCACTGAACGACAGGCGTTCTACTGGTAAGTGTAGTTCTTCTTTAACCCATTCCCCGCCAAAATCGCTGTTCAGCGTTATTGCCCGCCATGTGTCGTCTGCCAATATCGCTGTACAGCGTGTTTCAAGTTCATATTTTCATCATGGAATTCATATTTCACCCACGGAGCCTTGTCATATGCTGCGGGAGCCATCACAACTCTGCAACGCTTCAATACCGCCACCTGGTGGCTGATCGGCGAGTTGCAACCGGAAGTTGATCTCTTGGGTTCCCGGTGCATCTCACTATTCCGTCCGGGCACTCGTTTATCGTCCCTGGACTCAAGACACACACCGTGGATATCGATCCGTTGCCATAACTCAATAATCCACATGATTTGGGCGTATATTAGTATTATACAAACCGGAATTGGATGGCATCGATCCACATCACATAACTGGGATCTGTTGGCTCCACTCTCATCGCCCATCGCTACGAGGAAGCTGCCGTGAGTTTCAGCGTTTTTCTTTATCATTTTCGATACAAACTGCTCTGATCTATATATCACCCATACTACATAAATCATTTAACGTCGGTCACGGAATTATAAACGACCCCCCCCCCCCTCCGTTCACCCGCGGATGATCAGTCATAACGCTTAGGAACATGTACAGTTGACATTTTTAATATAACGTTGATCGGTATCAAACAGCATTTGATAATCTAACATATGCATTTATGTCTATATCTCACGATCTAGGAAATACTGCAGAAAACGATAAAAACATATACCGTATATACTCTAGACTGTATTCTCGTATGAATGTGTGAATGAAAAAGTAAAACGTTCCTACATCCTGAACGATAGCTAATAGATGTTGAATGGGCCATAGTAATGTCAATTTAGCAATACAATTTAAAAAGTTATAGCCCTGCAAAGAAGGTGAACATCTCCATAGACTTATAGTACTGGCAGAGAATGGTTTAGGATGATCAAAGTGGTGGCAGAGAATGGATTAACGACAAATTAAAAACGTTAAAAATAATTTTATTTCAATCAAAAATGCGCAAACAATAATGTTAGTGATAGAAGGGAACTAATTATGTGCAAAAATGGAAAGCTTGCCAATGTTCATGAGGCAGAATTATTACAATAGCTGATAATACATTTTCCCAATGATAAATCCCTATACGGGTGGACCTAAAGTGACGTCAGACTACCTCCCTATTAAACACTTTGGGTGGCAAAAACAAGTTAAGTCGTTTCTGGGTAGTTTTTCCTTTTTTTGCCTGTTGTTACCATGGGGAATGAGTCTGAGGTCCCCAAGGTGCAATACCGGCCGCATCCCGCTAGACGGCGGTATCGAGCACCCTTTGTAACCTTGTATCTTCGCCTGTGGGACGGCCAAATGTCTCGGGTTTCATTTTTCCTTGTCGGCCGAGGCGAACTGTTGTCCCGGTTCCATTAACGTGTGTCAAATATCCCCGATCCATATGTTGTGGTGGATTATGCCGGGGACCAAAATCGACATTGGATGTACCAGATGGCGATCAAATAATTGGAATATTATTTTTGGAATACTCCTGATCATAGGTAAGAACGACCTGACGTAAATTTTTGCTTGATCCTGCAATGCTTTTAGACCGATCGGGCTGATAAGCGTTTTTAGTGTTCAATACGAATGCCGTTACTGACAGTCAAATAATCAGAAACGACCCCCCCCCCCCCCCCTTCATGCATTCATGATGGAACATAATACCTATGACATAGATCTGATTTAGAAATAATAGCGTGTACAGGTAAGAAATGGCAACGTCTATAGTGGAATTGGCGTATAGTAGAGCTGCCGCGGTATTGATTATTTCCTTACCGCACACATTTGCAAAATATTTCCTACCGCCGCGGTTATTACCGCATGCACACAAAAAAATTAAAAAAAAAAGTTTGAATACATTTTTTTTTTTAGTAGTAGTCTACTCTTTATAGCATATAGCCTGCCTCTAGTCTAAATGTCTATTTTTAGAGGATGACTTTGCAGCATGAATATTGTTTGGGATTCGGCAAGCACGCATTAGTTATTGAAAGTGAAACACGGATTCGACGTTTCCCCTCTGGTCGTGCGCCGTTCACTCGGTGTCGCGGGCAGGGGTGGTTACCCCTAACCCCCCCGACCCTTTCTTATTATTATTACTATAAAGTTACTACTTTATAATAAAGGCATTCGTTTTGTGGCATTAACATTATATAGTTATACGTTCAATAACATCAGCGTATTTACCGGACAATAGCAAGGCAAGCAATACTCTATTCATATCTCAGTTCCTTTCTTTGCTCAGAGCGTGCCGAGTTGTCCCATTCTGCGGTCTGTTAATAAAGTTTTCAATCAGACAAGTGTATAGAACGAAGGGCTTTTATTATAACATTCGTTGCAGACAGTAAAATCATTATGTCTCGTTTAGTACTCCTTAGGAGCGATCGTAGTCCACTCCGGCGGAGAGTTAAAGCTAACGTTATTAGCCGTGTTGTGATGATCTGACATTCAGGAAGTAAAAACCTAATACGCGGCACGCGCTTGCCGATTGGTGGTAACACACTGCATGACGCTACAACGTGTGACGCGTCTCTCTTCTGACCAATCAGTGGTCTGCAATGTTTCACGTGACTTTTCTGGTACCCAATAGGGTCGCTTGGAACCTCGATAGATGAGTAGGGTATATCTGCAGAGCCGCAAGCCCAACGAGAGGAGGATAATTTATTATTATTATTATAAAAAACAGCGGTGACGCGGTATTCAGCCTACTCTGCGGTGGCCGTGATGTAACAGCGATACCGCGGTAATGCGGTAATCGCGGCAGCTCTAGCGTATAGGGCTATAACTCAGCATTTCATGAATTACCCTAGACCGCTCTAAAACCATACTTATATTCACCACAGTATAACACGGGAACGTATGGATGGAAACATTTATTCTTTTTCACATATTGAACGATAGATAGGTGATGTCAAATGGGCCATAGTATTGTATCCATAGCTATAATATAGAATATAGTTATAGCTCTACAAACAAGGTGACGGATCCCTATCTATCTAGCGGTGGCGTCGCTACAGAGGGCTGCGTCTAATGGCTGGCACTGAAAGTAAATTAGCAAATTAGTTTGGATATGGCCACCAGTGATGTCATCTGGGACAGTTAATCCCCGTGTTGTGTTAACTCATTGGACGCCAGACCCGATGATAGTCGGGTTTTATAGTCGGTCCAGGGCTCTTTTCATTCTTGCACAAGGAAGGATAATAATAATGATCTAGCGTTTATTTCAGGAAGATTCGATAATCAGGCGAAAAATTACAACGTGTTTAGTGTATTCCACTAAAGGGCTATTATCGCGTCTTTTCCTGGAATTACTAAGAATCACCAAAACTATACTCATATTCAAAACGGTATAAAACGGAAATGTACCGATGAAAAAACAATCCGTTTGTACATGTTGACTGGAAGCAACTCACTGATAATCGACGGGTGTATTAGCTATAATTTAAGATATATTTTAAGCACTCGCAAATCTCGCAGTCCCCCCATTGATTAAAGTGGCGGCGTTCTAGCGCCCTCTCGCGCATTAAGCGATGGCGCAGAATGAGTTAATGAACTCAATGAAATTACAGGTAGCAGTCCCTATAAGACAAGGTATTACTATTTTTCATCAACATAATTTTATTGAGCTGTAATTAACACAACACAAGGATTCAATGTCCCTGATGACATCACTGGTGGCCATATTCAAACTAATTTACTTTCAATAACTGTCAAACTAAATGAATGTGTGCAAAATGTTAGAGGGTAGAGTTTTTGGATATGTGTGAGATTATGTGCAAAATATATGAGCATTGATTTTTGGTGAAGGGATCAATATGTAAGAAAAGAGCTGTCATGCTACCATCTCTCAGCCATGATGATAAGAAATTAAATATAATTGATTTGACGAAATATTTAATTTGAATCACAGTTTTACGTTAACATTACCTCCAGGCACTGCAACATGGCAACCTGGGGAGGGAGCCGCTGCAGTTGATTGGAGCACAGATTAATATGGGTAACCAATAGCAGCTGGTCCAGGTGACATAAAGTTGTCAGTTTCTGTCATAAAGTAGAGGAGAAAAGTCGTACACGTTTAGACATGATTCAATATAGTGAAGTTGACAAGATAAAAGCAAAATTTCCTAAACCTAAAATTACAAATTACGTAATGTATTATGTGAACGAACCTTATCGGAAATGCTGAAGACGCGCACCTCTGCATACTCCATTTTGAGGATGGTGTTTTCAATCATAAACTTACTGCAGAGGTCGCTGTAATACGCAGAGCGCATGGAATCCACTTCCTGGAGTGAATGAGGAAAGAAAACAGATCACCCAGTGAAAGAAATCTTAAAATATATGAGAAAACAACAAGGACACAGTGTCATAGATAAGATGCACAAAGGTGCCATGTCTGTGACACACCACTAGGGGCAGAATGGCTAAGTGTGAGTGAATTGCTGAATTACTGATTAAAATGAGTGAGTAGTGACATAGCCAGTCATCGAGGTGCTTCACATCTAATTGACTCATCTCAAACCGTGCCCTCTTTGTGGTCAATCATAACAGCTGGCACTTACTTTAAGTGTTTGGAAGTGAGCGAGAGTCTCCTTCTCATATCCCAAGGGGTCTAGTGCCCTCATGAGGAGGATGATGGTCAGCAAACACCCTGCCAGGGAGGAGGAGAGAGTTCCTTTACTCGAGTAAAAGTAGAAATACACAGACAAAATAGTACTTGGGTAAAAGTAAACGTCCTTCATTCAAAATTCTACTCAAGTAAAGGTATTTGTATTTGATATTGAATTTACTTAAGTATCGAAAAGTAAACGTATGCACGTATGAATGTCTACATGATGTTTGTGTATTGCAGTGCTTGGGAGCGTTCAGTCCTCGAACAATTGACATCTAAAGGTCATGTTAAAGTGGTATGTGGTCCAGTTATGCTGCTCTTGATTAAAGGTTATGCTAAAGTGGTACGTGGTCCAGTTATGCTGCTCCGATTATGTCCTCTTGAAATTGAAAATGTCTTCAAAGTAACTAGTAACTGGTGGTTTCAGATAAATGTAGTAAAAAGTACAATGTTTCCTTTGAAGTGGAGTGGAGTAAAAGTACAAAGTTCCCCGAAATGAAAATAGTACTCAAAATCAGAGTAAAAACATTTAGTTACCTTCCACCACCAGAAGTGAGTGTGTTTCAACAGCATGAGAAAGGAATGTCTCTGCTCACAAAAGTATATTAACAATGTTTTTTATTTTAATATATGCATAGCTGCAGCCACAAGGATTCAGCATTAAGCCTTTAGACTTGATTTGGCATTTCAGGCTTTAGTGATGAAGCAGTCTTCGTTTATAGACCAGAGGCAGAGGCTGATGTTAACTATGCTATTGTAGCAAATGGGCTTGAAAATAAAAGGGATTTTCAACCCTGTTCTGTTGTGAGGAGGACGTGTGATGAGCTCAGCCGCATCGACCCCCCGAGAAATTCCTCCGGGTGAGGTCACAGAGAGGAGAGCTGACCTGTAGTGAACTGCAGATGCTATTTCCTCAACCGTTTCATCAACCTCCCTCGGGCCTACTACAGCTGAACATACTGTAGTTAGGAAATAGTGTCTGCAATTCGCTGGAAGTCTGCTCTCCTCTCATTGACATCACCCAGAGGAATTCCTTGAGCAATCAAGACACAGAACACGTTAGGATGAAATCAGTGATGTGCTCTTTTAAGGGCATCCTGATCTCCCTGGGATGATAAAGAAAATTCAGATTTAGACTGAATTCAACTTTTTGTGGATTTAAGACAGTTCTTCTTCTTCAGGGATGAATCTCACCTGGTCTGGGACTGACCCTTAGATTAATCTGTCTAGTTAGTTAGCATGTCTATTTGCTACCATGTCTGCTTTTCTGCAGACATGGGAGAACTTTTTTAACCTCCGTCTCTGTCTCAACCGGTCCCATGGAACAGCTTCATACCGCCTTCTGTCGGGCCTGCAGTGCTGAACCTTACCTGCTCTGCCCTGACCAATTAAGTGGCTTCTCCTGCCTCCCGGGGCATACAGCCCTGAGCTATTGTCTTGTATCCCATCCTGTATATACACTTGCAGTAGTTCCATCTATTACTCAATTTGACAATTTTCTTATATACTTTGATTCTACTGTCACCATGTATGCATATGCTCACCAAATGTATTTATTGCTCCATCTCCGCCCACTACAAACATGGGAACTCTCTAACCCCTGTCTCTAACCCCCCCCCCCCCCATCTCTCTGAGTGGTTGTCTCGTAGTGTTGACCAAGGTGGTGGATGTCTTGGGGTCTTGGCCAAGATTGCAGTGACTGTTCTACGTGCACCACAGAGGCCACAATCACACGAACTGTCTAACGCCTGTCCTCTTCTCTCTGGCTGTCTCGTAGTGATGACCGGAGTGTTGGACGTCCCGTGATGATGACCAGGAGGATGCGACCCTCTCTGCGCCACCCCCTTCCTTGCCTCAAATAGATCCGCCATCAGCTCTATTTTTTATCTTTCAAAATGTTCAGTTGCTATTGCATGCACTTATCTGTGTTTCATTACACTAATGAGTGCATGCTTACCAACTGTTTCGCCTGTTTTATTGCAACACTACTATCACCAACATCTAAGGAGGGAGATCCCCCCTTGAACGGCCCTTCTAAGGTTTCTCTCCTCCTCATTGCCTGTGGTGTATTTTTTCCTATTGCTAGGTTTTAGTGAGTTTTTCCTTACCTTCGCGTAGTGTTGCATTTGTTTTAAACTTTTTGGACTTTATGGTGTTTTTGTTTTGTTCTTGATTTATTGTGATGTTTCTTCTTGACTTGTTTAACCCTTTCACTGCCGCACTGCCAAAACGGTTAACTCTTTCACTGCAACAATACACAGAAGGTTAACCCTTTCACTGTCACACGAGAGCCGGTTAACCCTTTCACTGCCACACGACAGAAGGTTAACCCTTTACTATCACACAACCGACGGTTAACCTTCTGTCATGTGGCAGTGAAAGGGTTAAAGAAGACGTGTCCAGCCCATGGGGACATTAATGTGTGTTGTCGGGCCTTACAAATAAATTTGATTTGATTTGATGAATGACATTGTAGTTTGGGACAGTTGTGGGAATTATTTTTTATATAAGCCTTGAGCTGGAAGCCAATTTAAAGTGTGTGACCTGTGTCGGGTTGGTTCCAAATTCTTGTTGCCGAATGTTGGGTGCCAGTTATCCTTGTGGTTGGTGGAATGGCAAGGGGCCAGGTTTAAGAAGCTGTAAGATGTTACTGAAAGGAAGACAGGAACCAGTGGAGAAGCAGATCCTGAGACGAAAGTGGGGATGGATAGGCCACTTTGAGGAAACCGGCTACCAGTACTACACGCCAGGCCCTGACTTGGAATCCCCAAGGGAAGCGGAAGAGAGGGCGGCCTAAGAACACCTGGAGGCGGGACACTGAGGCGGAGCTCAAGAGACAAGGAACTACATGGGGGGAGGCAGAAAGGACAGCCCAAAGCCGTGTTGGATGGAGAAAAGTCGTAGATGGCCTATGCTCCATTGGGAGCGATGGGCCTAAGTAAGTAAGTAAGATGTTACTCTTTGTTTGAGTCTTATTCTATGGCCGGCTTGGATTGTTGTTCCGTTAATAAAAAAGTAATCAATGTAATAAACTTACATTTATTCAGAGGCTCCAGCTCTTGCAGCTGGTTGCAGGATTGCAGCTCAGACTGTAGGACAGAGGTCTTCTCCACTGAAAGTTCACTCCTACAGATAAAGATTGCATTCAAAGATTCCCATTTAATCTCTTGGGGAAATAAATCCACAATGTACATTCATTGAACAAACAGTACCTGAAAAGTTCCTGGTCAGTGGCAGAGTCTCGGCACCAACTCTCAGTCCGCCCTGAGCACAGTTAAGAGAAGGGTATAAGAGAAGTATATATATGTATACTGTACATATACTGTTAGAAACCCATGAGGGTTGGGTACTTTGTGTGCATGACAGTATATACACATACACAAATATATATATATACTGTATACATAATATATATATAATTCTTTTTTTACCACTTCAAAAATAGCTTACATCAGCATAACAACAAATAGCAAACAACGCAACATCCTTTTTGAAAATCAGCTCTTCTCAGATTTAGTCATAAGAACATTGAAATGTTGCGCACCAGAAAAACGAAGCTTCGATTATTCACAGATTACTATTGATACTTTGATAGGGGTGTAAAAGTACACGTATCCGTACCGAACCGAACCGCTGTGTAGTGTACCGAACTAATACAACGGTATGCTAACCACTAACAACCGCCCACCGGGGGCTGTTTTTTTCCCAATCTAATATAATTATTATTATAAAAAAAAAAATGTACAAGTCGATTATTCATTTCAATATAGAATATTCATCGACAGCCCTACAAGTACAATTAGTTACTGCACACTACATCACCCCTGAGTGGAACATGGAAAGCCAAACTTTCCCCCACTGTACCCAAAACCCATACCGAACCTAGACTTCAAAACCGAGGTACATACCGTACCGTGGTTTTTGTGTACCGTTACACCCCTACTATTGAAGCATAACAACAAAAACGCCATATAATGGTAATCAGGAGAGCTCTAAAAATATTACTAATAAATAATAATACACAATAAATATACACCATTATTAGTCACCTGAATAAAGAGCACAGTCTCTGTGTGTGTGTTTTTCAGTCCAGTGCACAGTCAGATTATGTTCGTTAGTGATGTCACTAATAGTCCCAGGTGGAAAGTCACAGATCTGAGGTTATGTTAAGGTTCACAACACAATGAACATGTAAAGACATACTGGTGCAGAGGAAGCCCCCTTGAAGGACCAGACCAGTCGAAATCCAACTCCATTTCCAGATATCGTCTGTCTTTAACACATTTTGTGTGCATAGTAGGGCTGCTTTTATTATGGCAAAAATCATAATCACGATTATGTTGATTGATATTGAATTCACAAATATTAAACACGATTATTTATTGATTTGAGAACATCACATGATGATGACTGAATTTGTTCTTCTTGACCAAAGGCTGCCTTTCTGTCCTCTTCTACAAGTTACCAAATACGTTTCAAAATAACGTGCCGTGGCTCCTCCTCCCTCTCAACACGAGCTGAAACTACTGTTTGAGGGAGGGGGGGGGGTGGAGTGGAGTGCTCCGCTGTGAAGGAAGGGTGCGCTGCATTTACAACACAAGACAAAATAAGAGCAACATGGCATGGGGCACAATAATCGTTTTGTCTCGAATTTCATGTTTTCGTGATCGTGGGAAGACAAAATTGTAATTGAAATTTAAACTTGATGAATTGCCCAGCCCTTGTGCATAGGTGTACAAAGTGTATGGGATCTGGGTTTGAACCTCTGCACGCATTACACTCTCCCAGTGAAACTCCAAGCTGTCAGGTGAAAAGAAGCAGCTGGCGACTCCACGTGTATCAGGAGGCAAGTGGTAGTCTACACCCTCCCCAGACCAGCAGTAGGGCAGTGCAACGACCAGGGAGGAAATTGGCATTTTGACTAAATTAGGGGATGAGAGAAAAAGTGAAAAGGCTAAAAAAATTATTACATTTAAATAAAGACAGGCAAGAAGTCTGAATTAGACTGGTATGGTCCTTTAACACATTGACCGCCGGGGGTTGTGCCCATCTCATACCCCTCTCTGCCACTGTTAAAAGCCTATGGAGATGTTTACCTTCTTTGCAGGGCTATAACTTTGAAAATTGTATTGCTATATTGACATTACTATGGCCCATTCAACATCGATTATCTATCGTTCAGGATGTGGGAACGTTATACTTTTTCATTCATACATTGTTGTGTTAATACCTTCGAGAATATAAGTATGTTTTTAATCTTTTCTGCTGTAATTCCAAAAACACTAGTTATAGGCCCAAACGCATATGATAGATTATCGATTGCCGTTTCTTTCCCATACACGCTATATTAAAAATGAAAATGTATATGATCGGTATACATTATGCTTCATCATGCGTGGAGGAAAGGGGGGGCGAGGGTCGTCTATAATTCCTTGATCATCAGTAACGGCTTTATGTAGTATGGGTGATATATTGATCAGATGGTTTGCAGTGAAATGAATAAACAATCGGGCTGAAAATAACATTATATTCCCCTTACCGTGGGCCGATGAGACTGGCGGTGAAAGAATCCCAATTATTCGACACTGATCGCCTAGGTCCATTTCCGGTTTGTATGGCGCAATAAACGCCGAAATCATATCGATTATTAAGTTTAGAAAGCGATCCATATGTACTATAGTGTCCGTCAGGAGTCCCGTAGCGAGATGTGACTGCCGGAGGAATTTCCTCGATGCACCGATGGCACTTCCGGTTTTTGCGAGAGTGTAACTCGCCCGACCATCCACCAGGCGGCGGTATTGAGCCGTTGCAATCACATCTAGGGTCCCGCTCGGGGGTTGGCTGGATGAATTATGAATGCCATGGCGAAAAAATTTAATATTGATCTAAAAAACGCTGTACAGCGATCTTGGCAGACAACGCATGGCGGGCAATAATGCTGTAAAGCGTTTCTGCCGCCCAATGTGTTAAGATTGTTCAGTCTGGGACCCAAATTTGAAATGTATCCTTTTACCCAGAGACTCAAGATCATTAAAACACAGAGCCAGCAGAGTTCTGGATCTCAATAGTTAATTTTTTTATGTGAAGCACCTCTATGACCGACAATGTCACTAACTCAGTCATTAATTTAGTCACCGATCATTTAGTCATTCACTCAGCCGCTCTGCCCCTTAGTGGCGTCCCCACAAGCATTAAGTTGACATCAAAGTCGACACAGTGTTACCCGGTATGAACGCTCCTCGTAGGAAAACACCATTACATTTGACTGACATTCTGAGCCTTGTTTATACTGTGGCTACGTTAGCTAAGTATTTAAGTTACTGACATTCTGAACCTTGTTTCACTATTGGCTTTTTGGCAAGAGAGAAAGGGCTCAGCCTCAAGGGCTCAAGCTCGCCTAGGGCATGTTGTGTAACTTCAGTCTATGCGAGAATGCTACGCATCAATGACAATGCAAAATATCTGCTGCGGCTGCTAGACGTGTTAAACCAAGTGCCACAATCTAACGAGGACATTTCTACAAAATGCATTTTCCAGTTGCTGGATACAGAGATAAGATTTGTCGTGGTGCATCAACTGATTACACATACCATAGACACACAGAGGGCTCATCAGGACAGTCAAAAGAATGACTAAACACAAGGTGGTTGATGCTACTTCACTGGAAGCCTCCTTCCCCACCTCTGAGTGGGGACTGAGAGGTGACACAGCATCTCAAACTTGAGGAACTCAGACTGACAATAAGAGGCTCCTCAGATAAGTGTGAGAAAATATGGAGTCCATTCATGGACTACATTAAAGCTAAACGTTGCCCCCCACCTTCCTAGAGCATGTAGCTGCAGAGTTGTGTTACGAAGAACCATATAAGTCAGTTTTGATTTTTCAGAGGAACAATGTTTTCAAACTTCATCATATAAAGATGATACAGTAAGTTAGAGTGTTGTGTTCACTCATAGTTAAAGACAGTCGAGGTTGAGTCGTTTATGGTGATATATCACATCCACAATCCAAGTGATTTAGATTAACTTCACAGCTGCAAATACATGGGCTTCACAACAGCAAATTTCAAAATTGACTTATATGGTTCTTCAGTGCAAGGGTTCAATTATTGTGAATGTATTTGTTGAATTTGTAAAAAGAACAATGCTAAGAAAAAAAATGCCTATACATACTATGGACAGAACCCATGGATGCTAATGGAATGTTAAAACAGTAGCCTATTTAGAGACCAGCTTAAGAGTTAAAGTCAATGTGAATAGATGGTCTATAGGGCGGGTGTAGTAGTGTAGTATTGTAATAATTTCCCTCACAATATTGTATCAATGCATCAAAACATGTCATCACGACTGTACTATTTAACTCTTTGGGTGCCAAAAACTTAATATCTCACGTTTCCCCGCCAAGCGTTAAGTGCCAAAAACGTAATATCGTTTTTAGATCCTTTGATATTTTTCCTTTGATCCCTGTTCTATACAGTCAGCCGGAGCCCTCTAGGTCTCCCTGGCTCATCTGCCTACGTTGGAATTGCAATGACGATCGAATCTCACCAGATGACAGTATCGCCTACCTTTTGAACTTTTTTGCAAGGGCTCCTCCTCCTCTTTTTGGAATACCTTCTGGCTAAGGTAAGGTATATTCTATGTCTATTTTACCAAACCTGAAACATGTTTTTGTAACGATCACAGTGTCGTGTTTTACCGGACGTAAAACATGCTCGACAAACACGTCGCAGTTTCTAGTTGAAACAACCCCCCCCCCCCCCCCCCCCCCCCTTGATGATTTTGTGAAGGCACATAATGTACATGGTATATATTTTATTTGAGAGTATTTGGGGTTTCAGGCGATCAACCAGAACGATTTGGGCTTATTGCATATAACGAGTCATATCTCGCGATCTATGGAAAAAGACTGGATTATTTTGGAAAAGGGCAGATGTTTAGCGTGTAACAAACTACAGTGTGTAGAAATGAACTAATTAGTCAGTAATGGACTATGAACAATGCCTGCCAAATGAGCCATACTATTGTCTCCATAGCTATAATACAGAACACACGATGGGTCTGCAAACATCGCTAAAATGGTCAATAACGCTGGCGCCAGGCGGTACAGATGGGGAAAGTGTGTGGCACCAAGAGTTAATGAGACCATAATAATGACGTTTCAGCTGCCATACACCAGCACCAGACACACAACACACATACACCTGAAAGGACTGGGAGTCAAGCATTGTTATCAGCCCATTAAAGGGGAACTACGCCCATTTTCAAAAGTCATTATTCATTATTCCTGTGGTCTAAGACGATACAAAAATATTAGTAAACATGAAAAACTCCCAAATACAAAAACTAGAGTGCCAAAACTCAAACTTGTGATGTAATGAAGTATAAGTCTGGAACTGTGCCATAGACAAGCAACTGGGAAAGATGTTATAGGTGACCCTGAGAGCAAAAGGAAAAGCAAACTGAAAGGGAAAGCAATATTATAACGTGACCAAAGTGTCGTGATGACGATGACATGGTATTGGGAGGTAACCTGGTGATTTCCATCACCCCTGGCGGTAGAACCTGGCGGTCCTCCTGGCAGACTAAAGAGGAAAGGATACCCAGATAGGGCTGTTTTTGAAGCCAGGGTGGACACTCCTCCATTCCAGCCGCTGTGGCAGACCGTCCAGCACCAGCATCAGACATACAGACTCCGCCTGAGGGAGGGGAGAGAACCCATCCAGATGTTACACGTACTGTGTTCTCTCTCTCTCTCTCTCTCTCTCTCTCTCTCTCTCTCTCTCTAGGGAGACTATGTTTTCATTATTCGGATTGACGGAGCTCTTGATACAAGGACAAACCTTAAACGCAAATATGAGTTTTTAAAATTGTATTTGGTATATTCTGTGGCTATAAGCGGTTGGTTTATGTTAAATTTTTTTAGTAAAACAGACCTACGCCGTGTGTATTTCTATTAACAATGAAAAGTTCCAAAACAGCGTGTTTTCCAAATAAAAATAAATCATACTCTTCCACGATTGTATGTGAATATACCCCTGCATGTATACAGTCAAACTAAATACGGATTGTGGTTTTAAGAAATACACAGGGCACAGTCAAGAGCATAGATAATGGATAAAGAAGGAGGACATTACTTTACTCACGTTGACGGGCCTGGAGAACGCCACGGCCACTCTCTCGTCCTCCCGGCTCACGTAGACACAGCTGATCATCTCCTCGCGTTCAGCTGCGAGAGAATCGCAAAGGAGCTCACGGTACGGTGGAGCGGACAATGGAACAGAGCAAAGTACGGCAGAAATTTGCATGCAGATGAATATTGGCGCGCACACACACACACACACACACTGACAACAGACACAAACCTCTGCCTAACAGCCAGCGATAGTAGAACCAGGCACTCTGGTCATTGGGGTCAGTGAAGAATGCATTCTGTACGAGCTCATATTCTGTAAAAAGATTTATATATATAAAATCAACAAACAAAGGGATATTGTTATGCACTTGTAATATTACATTGCATCTTACAGTTTACAGCTGCTACCACACATATCCTGTACACATCATCTCTCACTTGCTTACCAACACTCTCACATGTCAGAGTCAGACTGCCCCCTGGCTGTTTCTATTGAGTACTACACATCTACAAAATACAGCGGTTAACCCGTTAAGCCCTAGCCATATTTTCTGAAGATTTGCCTAAAAGTACATACCCAAGTAAATGAAGGATTGCTCCACAACTACAAGGTCCATTTGCATGTTCCTGGTATCTAGGGACATCTATGGACCTCTGGGAATGTATTCCCAGTGTCAGATATATTGTGTCTGTTACTATGCTTGAGTAAATTGTAATGAACCAAAAGGAGAATATCAATTATTATCCTTGCCTAGTTTTTTTTTTCTATCTTTGATGGTGAATCTATCATTCATATCATGCTATCATTGATCAAAAGCGAAAAGATGCCACTGAGCTCATTCAACAACTTCTTGAGAACACTTATAGCAAATTAACAAAGGGCATTTACAGGGTTTTTTGTAGATACAGTACTGAATTTTGCCATCCGGACACATGCAAAATTAAATATGAATATAGAATAGCGGCCAAGATCTCCTCAGTCGGATTCCAATGTTAAATCTGGATGTAGTACCACCAGGCGCGGGACAGAGGGCAGCAAAGACCATGAATGAAATCTACACTGTAAGTACAGTTACTTTTGTATAATGGCGACAGCTGCGTCAAAAATCACCGAATTGAGATGCGTTTTTTTTTTTATCCACTTTTTCTCCCATTTTCTATATTTTCTCCCATCCCAATTTCGTATCATCCAATTCAACCCTCCCCTGTCACGAACGCTGTTTCTTGCCTCCCACAAGCCGGCTGCAATGTGGACTAAGTCATACATAGCACAAGTCCCCTCCGGTACTTGAGGTAACAGCAGTCGCATCTTTTCATCTGCGCAGCTCGATCTCTCAGTGGCGAGGAGTAACGCGTGGGAGGCTCACGCTGCCCCCGACACTTCCTGATTCTACTGCGCAGGCGCACCAACCGACCTGTAGGAGTCGCTGTCCACAACGCCCGATCCCCACCCATCAGTTTCCCACCCCCTAATACGGCCAATGTGTATTAGTATGAACGACCAGCTAAACTGAAAGCAATGTGGAGCGCTGGGCTCGAACAGGCGAGCCCAGCGTCTCCGAATTCGTGGCGAGCGCCTTGCCCACTACGCCACGTAGCCGCCCCATGAGATGGGTTTTTTTAATAGACGTTCACAGAAAGGTAAAGAAACAATATACGTTGTATTTTATGGCAATAAAGTTGAGGTTTGTTCCCCCTGTGAGATATAAACACGACATTCACGTCAATATTTGTAAGAAAACACTTTGCCTTCCTTTGTCTGCGGCTGGTGTGAGCTGAGTAGTGTAGTTTTATTAGATTTAGATGCCCATCGAAAGCCCTGGTCTCCTCTTTCTTATGACTACAACGATTTCATGAGTGCTTCCTGTCCTCGCGTCTAAATCATCCAATTTCCGATGCAATGCGCAGAGATTAGAACACTTAAAATCATTGCTAAAACAAACGTAGTGCTGAAAATATACACTTTGACTGCTGTTTTGATAGGGTTAGGGTCTTTACTCTTGGCTACATTTGAAAAAGAAACACATCACTTAACTCAATCAGCGCCAGACCTGAGGATAGTCGGGTTAACTCGCCAACCATTCAGCGCCATACCCGAGTATAGTCGGGTTTTCATTGTTATTTCTTTTATTCGATATTTTTATTCATTTCTCTCACACGGACCTCGGGGTTACCATAGGGAATCACTCTGAGATCGCTAGAGTGCAATACCGGCCGCATCCTGCTAGGTGGCAGTATTGCCCACCCTTCGAAACTTTTTTTCACACCCGGTGTTACATTTAATTCACTCTGGGCGCAGTTTTTTTTGGTCAGGGGGGTCAAGCGGTTCACTCGATCACATTGAAACGCGTCCAATGCCCCCGATGCATGTGTTGTGGTGGATTATGTTGGCGACACGATGGACACCAATACTGGAAATCGTGATCAGACAATTGGAATATTCTTTTTGGGGTACCTCCTAGTGAAGTTAAGAACTATATGACATCAATTTATTATATACATTTGATTTGGAAATAGTAGCGTGTCCAGGCGAGCAACGCCAAAGCTTTTAGTAAAATTCACGTATTGCTCCATAGCGCCATTTTCTGGAATTAGCCAGGATCACTCTGAAACTATACTTATATTCACCACGGTATAACACGTGAACATATACATGAAAAAATTTATTCTTTTTCACATATTGAACGATGGATAGTTGATGTCAAATGAGCCATAGTATTGTATCCATAGCTATAATATAGAATATAGATATAGCCCTGCAAACACCGCCACGCATCCCTATCTCTTAGAGCGGTGGCACAGTAGGAACAAAGATGGGCTAGACCCATGGCGCTGATTGAGTTAATACAGACTGTATTGATCTATTTGTGATGCAAAATAAATCTTGCCCCGATACCGGGCCGATCGGGCTTAAGAGGTTAAAAAGAAAAGAAGAAGAAAAGGAATGGCGTTTGTCTCACCGGGTCACGCCATACCTTTGAGCAGCTGCTCCTCACAGACTCTGTGGGAGTGGGTTTGAGGGGAGGCCGGGAGGGCGACATGGGCGGGGGGGCGGCGACAGGGCAAGGGGGGTTGCTCCGGAGACTCCGGGTGGAGGAGGGGCAGGAGGGTGCTGCGGTAGTGCCAGCTGGAGTAGTTGGAGAAGTTGGAGCCGATGAGGCGGTCGGTGAACTGCAGCTCCTGGTCCACGGGCACGCCGGACATCTTCACCACCATGCGCCGGTAGTCCCAACAGTGGACTGAGGGGGAAGGGGATGAAGGGGCGATGTGACGTGAAAGGAGGATGAGAATGAAAGGAGAGAAGTAATGGAATAAACCGAGAGGGAGAGAAAAATCAATGATGGATTTTCTTTGGTGTGGTTTTCTGGGTTTTGACTGTGGTGTTTTTGCTGGCCAAATATGATAAAAAGTATTTATCAATATGAAAAAGGGCAGTATTTATCGGTATGAAATGGGCAGTATTTATCGGTATGAAAAGGGCAGTATTTATCAGTATGAAAAGGGCAGTATTTATCAGTATGAAAAAGGGCAGTATTTATCAGTATGAAAAGGGGCAGAATTTATCAGTATGAAAAGGGGCAGTATTTATCAGTATGAAAAAGGGCAGAATTCATCAGTATGAAAAGGGGCAGAATTTATCAGTATGAAAAGGGCAGAATTCATCAGTATGAAAAGGGGCAGAATTTATCAGTATGAAAAGGGGCAGTATTTATCAGTATTCATCAGAATGAAAAAGGGCAGAATTTATCAGTATTCATCAGTATGAAAAGGGACAGTATTTATCAGTATGAAAAGGGGTAAAGTTAGGAAATCGAATGTCCTTCCTCTCTGCTTCCTGCCTCCCCACCGTGACTCACAGTTGCGGTCGTCCAGGCTGAGACAGCGGTCACACAGAGTCAGCTCTCTGGCCCAGTCCGGTTGAGGCATGTGGGCCATGACCCACCCCCGGTGGTGCCAGCTGCCATAAGACTTGGGGTTCACCTTCAGACAAGACTCCAGAAACGACAGCTCAGCCACGTATGTCTTTTGCACTTCATCCTCCTCCCTGAGGCAGATTTATAGATAAAACATAGTCCTGTCAAACCAAATATGGTTCACTTGAGAAAAAACAACACAAAAAAACACTATCCTGTGAATTATTCGGGGGGGGGGGGGGGGGGTAGCCTAAAAGTTTGAGAAACGGCATACGGGATCCAATCCCTGAACAGGATAACATTCCCCCTTCAACAACTACTGTTCACGTGCACATGAGCAAGGCACCTCACCCCGACTGCTTCAGTGGAGCTTCTATGTGGCCAACAGTAGAAAACTGTGGTTGTACAGCACTGAGTAGCCCCTAGGTGTGAATGTGTGGAACCATACAGTACGAGTGTGAAGAAGAAGTCCCATTGAGAAAGAGCCTACAGTATGTGCTCAGCAAATCTTCCCATTCTAAATAAAGGTTGAAAGGAACGGGGCAGAAGGGACAGCGTAATGTGTAATAGAGGATTCCATTTAGAGCACTCCAACACCATACTACTCACAGTGTACTTAGGAATTCCTTCACCTATCACTCTACGACACACATAGATGTGTAATGTACAGTACGTGTTACACCAGGAAGCGTCGGAGCACCACCTGGGTCGGCCATGTGCGCCCCCTGGAGCAGGATCAGTGTCTTGATCCAGGACATGTTGATAGGGACACATTCACTTAAGGGAATCAAACCCCTGTGACCTAACGGTTACAGGACAGTCTCTGTAATCAGCAGGCCACCCTGCCACGCTAGTATTATACTACAGTCGATACAATATTAATAAACTTACCTCACGGCCTCCAGGTGCATCAGAATCTCTCGTCTGTAATTCCACAGGGTGGTGATATCAGGATTAGATGACAATAGCTGCTGGCTCAACTGAAGGGCCTCGTCATCCAGAACCCCCTCCTTCCTCTGATATATAGAATGAAGAGTGGGGGGAAGAAAGAGCGAGAGAGAGCAAGAGAGAGAGCAAGAGAGAGAGAATACAACTCATTAAGTGCGAGTTCTGTTGTGCTTGTTCATATATATTTTATGCATCTCATTTTATTTAGTATAGCTACCTCTGGTGCTCTGAACACTCACTTAAAGGGGAACTATCTTATAAATGGCCTTTTTGAGTGTTTAGCATTGTTTCCTAGCTATGTGAACTTATATTAATATGATCTATGTCTCAAAATTCTCATATTGGCGCATTCTTCCAATTCTCCTCTCACAATATTCACCCTCACTGAACTGAGTCATTTGAAAATGTGCGCGATATGTGATGTCAGAAAGACACCGCTGCATGTTAAAGGGGAACCATCTTATAAATGGCCTTTTTCAGTGTTTAGCATTGTTTCCTAGCTATGTGGACTTATATTAATATGATCTATGTCTCTAATTCTCATATTGGCGCATTCTTCCAATTCTCCTCTCACAATATTCACCCTCACTGAACTGAGTCATCTGAAAATGTGATGATTTGTGATGTCAGAAAGACACCGCTGCATGATAATGTTCAGGCGCCGGCGCCGCGGCGCAGTGGTTTAGGTGGCCAGGCTCAAAACGGCTCGAGATCTTGAGGTAGAAAAATGCTGTTTTTGAGTACTTGATTAGAAATACAAAACAATGAATTAAAAAAAATATATAATTACAGAGATGTTCCATAAACTCACAGGAATTGTGTAAAAGTGCCCAAATAGTGAAAGAAATAGTAAAATAGTTCCCCTTTAACACTTTGGCTGCCAGGAAACGTGTTTACACGTCATTGCCGGCCATGCTCAAGTTGCCGGAGGACGCTTTACAGCGTCCTTATATCAATATTTTAAAAATCTGCGATCGGATTCATATGTCCCCTCCGCTGGCCTGAGATCCACCAGGAGGACCCACTGAGCTCTCTGGCGGTTCAGGAGCGCCATCTGGTGGCCGATCGGCGCAATCGCTTAACAGGAAGCGGCATAGAGGTTGTGCTGGACGTCCGTATTACTTCCGGGCACTCGCTATAGGTCCCGGCATTCTAGCTCGTCACAATACACAGTGATCGATTGCCAATAACTCGATAAACAACATGATTTGGACGTATATACCATTATACAAGATGGAGATGGACCGGGTAAATCTACATCCCATAATGATACAATTTCTACTCTACGATGATCGCCCAACGGCGCGCGGAGACTGGGGTGAGTTTTAGCGTGTAACGTTACCGTCTTCGATACCAACTGCTATTATCAACATTTGACCCACATTAGATGATTGGTATAACGCTGCCCACGGAATTATAAACGCCCCCTAGCCCATCCGGTCAACATCAGATGACGTGTAGTAACTTCTAGAAGTACGTCTAGTTGGAATTTTTTATATCGCGCTGATTGCCATAAAACTGTATTGCATCATCAATATAATGCATTTGGGGCTATAGATCACGTTCTGGAGAAAGCTGCAGAAAGAGATGAAAACATACTTATACATTAGACCATACTTTACTATGAATATGTGAATGAAAAAGTTTAACGTTGCTACACAATGAACAATACATATAGGACTTTGAATGGGCCCTAATAATGGCAATGTAGCAATAGAATTTAAAAAGTTATAGCCCTGCAAAGAAGGGGAATTTCTCCATAGACAAATAGAGCTGGCAACCTATATGGTATATCATGAATTTAGCCTTAGGCAATCAAAGTGTTAATGTTGAGATAGAAGATGAGCTCCACACAGTGGCTGGACCCTGACCTGGAGCCCACACAGCCTCTCTCTCCACACGGCTCAAAACGGCTCGAGATCTTGAGGTAGAAAAATGCTGTTTTTGAGGACTTGATTAGAAATACAAAACAATGAATAAAAAAAATATATATATTACAGAGGTGTTCCATAGACTCACAGGAATTGTGTAAAAGTGCCCAAATAGTGAAAGAAATAGTAAAATAGTTCCCCTTTAATGTTAATGTTAATGTAATATGCCATGCCGCTAAAATTACTGATGTTCATCGTATTACAGTGTATAATGTAGTGTGTGTTATGGAATCTTCTGTAGAGACATGCACTGTATGTCTCTGTACTTGGGCTGAACAATTCATCTAAAGTTTAAACATGATCAAAATCGCAATATGGCCTATAGTGCAATGACTAAATCACAGGAGGCTGCAATATTTGATAAAGGTGTAATGTGCATGTGTCAAAAGACCATTTTAAATAAAGTTTTGTTGCAGAGATTCCCTGGCCTACAAATGGTATTCTACAGACTTGAGAAAACATGTTTGTTTGGTAGTCAGCCATAACAAATCTTTTTTTAGGCTGAATAGTTTTCAATTAAAACAAAAATAATTATGCTAAAATACCATTCCCTTTAATTTTGTGAATCATATTGTAATTGCAATATCTGTCGAATTGCACAGAAATGTCTCCATATCGTCCTGCTCTGTACCAAAAAAGGCAAGACAAAGTGATTCAGATCTATTTTTTAAAGTCAAATTCAGATATTTGTTTCTAAATACATTATACATGTTAGAAAATAGTTGCTGAAAACATGTGAAAAGACTGAACTATGTAGTAGTGAATTTTGGGCAGGTCTGAAATCATGGCTTGATGACACAGTAGCAGAATCCCTCCCCTAACACTATATAAAAACTAGAGTGCATTAGCATGGTTCACCCAGAGTTGATAGTAGCTCAAAAGTGTAGCATAGCAAAGCTAATGCTAACCGTTCATGTATGTGAATGGAAAATGCTAACAAGATTAGTTAGTTAGTCAAGCTTTCTAACCAAGTAGAGTCCATTTGATAGATTTGGTAGTTTTACAGCAAAACATTTTAGTGATTGAATGGAAAAATAAAATGGCAATTGAGTTGAAAGGGCGCTGTCAATCAAGCATAATCTGACCACGCCCCCACAATTATGAGACATGGTCTGAGCAGCCAGATGAGCAGTTTTTCAGCTTGGCTTCATAATAGTTAGTTTTTATAATCATAAAAATTTGGCTGGGTGGTTAATAACACATTTTCTGTGGTGTGACGAACTCAAACAAATTTATTTTCACTTTAACCCTGAATTTAAGGGTGGGGGGGGGGGGGCATTAACTGAGTCATAAGCAGTTGATAACTAAATTTAAGCCGTGGTCAGAATGGCTTAACCATGGTAACCAATAGACATTACAGGTGGCTGTTAGATGGCTGCCCAGCCAGGAAGTGAGCCAACAATCTATGAACAACATTGCAACTTCCACATATAACCATATTCACGCAGACTTAAGTTATCAACCGATGTGTTTCTGTCAGGAAGACCTTAGAAAAGCAGGCATCTCGTGCAGCGACGTATATCTTCAGTTTCTTCTCTCGTTCCTTTCTTTTCTCCTCCTCCTGCTGAGCTGTAGTTTTAATCTTTACACGACCATGCTGTCAATGAGGGAGAGGAGAGAAGGGAGCTGAATGGGTGAATTAACTTGTTGTAGTTCACTATTGCACTGTAGAGCTTCTCATGAATAAATCAGTCATATTATGTTCTCATAATAAAACTAAATCAAATGAATCCCTTACCATCCTTTTTCCTTTTCTGGGAAGAACACTTCGGTTAAAATCTATAAACAAAAAAGGCAGGTTGAGATGTTGATGGTAGTTAGGTTCGGCCATAGACTAGTTAACGTTAGGCCTAACGTTATGTCATGACACACGGAGCTGACAGTGACAGGTCCATGCGTGGCTAGCCCCTTTCGTGACTGTGATGCACCGAGTGAATACACAGTTCCTTGTCCACAGTCCAACCATGTAAAATTCCTACAATTAAGTCTGTCTCGCTTTTATCTATCAAAACCCTTCTCATACAAGTATCGCAGAGAAATGTCAAAGGTACCCACAGTTGCACGAAGGTTTCGGGCAGACAAACGCTAGGGTTTGAAAGCTCGGCGTTGCTACTAAACATTTTAAATAATATTTATAAACTGGTCAACACAGCTTTATTTCCGGCGTTGGGTGCCTGATGTGCATGCACTGTGATCACAGCGCAGGCGCATCAGGCAGCTAAAGCCGTTTTGAGCAGTGTTGATCAGTTTATTAAAAAAAAGTCAAATTTTGAATGGGTAGGCGGGGTGGGGGACTGTACATTGGAGGGGGTTGGGTTTGGACATTTACAGGGGCCAGTTTCGAATTACAGTCTCCCGTAGGTGCTCTTTGAGAGTGGTTTTGAAGGTGGGTAGTGATTCACATTCCTTTACAGCAGTGGGTAGGGCGTTCCACATTGATGTGGCAATTGTGAAATGTGTTTAGTCCCTTGTTTTAGCCGAATCTGGGTTTAACATGATATGTGGAGCTCCCTCTGGTGTTGTGGTCGTGGTATTCACTGACCTTTGGGAAGTATTTTGACATGTACATGGGTACCTTAGTGGTGTAGTGTATCTTGTAGACCAGGCCCATTGCAAGTTGCTGTACTGTCGTCTACTCTAAGCCATCCTAGGTTGTCAAAGTGGACAGGGGTGAGGTGGGTTCTAGGAGTAAGGTCAAGCAGTAGTCTGACCAGTTTGTTTTGTGATGTTTGTAATCTTGTTTTTAGCGCCTTTGAGGTGCTTTGGTACCATGCAAGCATAGTCGTAGTACCCTTGAATGAGTGCTCCTGCCAGAGTCTTCAGGGTATTCTTGAATGAATGAATGAATTATTTTATTTCGAATGTTTACAAATAAATAAACAAATTTTTCGAACATTTTCACAAATAAACAAACAAAAAGGATAGGTTTGAAGCCGAAGGCTTATAGAGCAACCTACCCCTAATTCAAAAAAAACAAATTCAAAAAGTGAAAGTTTTCCAAATATAACAAACAAAAAAATAAATCAAAAAACAAAAACCGATCCAGAAAAGAACAAAAAAAGTTAAAGTTTGCAAGATAAAAACAAAAAAAATCAACAATCAACAAAAAACCTTCCTGAAAAGAACATAAGCCAACATAGGAAAATCAAAAATTCATCTGCAATACCAGAGTTTCATGGTAGAAAAAAAATATATATTGTAGGTTAAATTTTACTATAAGATTCTAGAACCCTGTTTTTAAACATCTTTTTAAACTTAAAAATACTCCTGCTGTTTTTTTATTTCATCCGGTATATTGTTCCAGAGTTTCACTCCTTTAACTGACAGACATACTTTTAAGTGTGGTTCGAGCTCTAGGCTGTTTCAAATTGAGTGTTCTTAAATTATACGTCACCTCTCGTTCTTTAAACAAAATTTGTAAGTTACATGGCAGTTGATAACTTCTAGCTTTAAAAACTATCTCTGCTGTTTTAAGGTCAACTAAGTCGAGGAACTTTAATGGCCTTAGTTAAAAAAAACAGTGTGTTTGTAGGATGGAGATAACTAACATTGTTCACAACCCTTATTGCCTTTTTCTGTAAGATGATAATAGGATTCAGATTCGTTTTGTATGTGTTTCCCTAAGTTTCTATACAGTAAGTTAGATATGGTAATAAAAGAGTACAATAAATTGTGTATAATGATCTCAAATTTAATATGTGTCTGGTTTTTCTTAAGATACCTAAGCTACGAGAGATCCGGTACAAGAATCTAGTTTGTTGGTTGACTTTTTTGATTACATTGGATGCCATTTTGTCACAGGAAAGATTTGCCTCTAGGATGGAACCCAGGTATATAATTTCATCTTTCCTTGTGACAATATTGTCACCCACTGTAACTGAGAAGGCGTCGGTCTTGCCGAATTTGTTATTTGATTCGAAGAGAATGGACTCTGTTTTACCCATTATGTAATGATAGTTTGTTATCAGCGAGCCAGGTGCAGATTCTGCCGAGTTCCGAGCGGAGGGTTTTTTTCAACCTGTAACTTGTTCTTGTCGGAGACCAGCAGGGCTGAGTCGTCCGCGAACAGGAACAAGTTGCAGTCACAAGCTGACGACATGTCATTTGGATAAATTAGAAACAGTAACGGTCCTAGTATGCTTCCTTGTGGAACACCACAGCTCACTGGTAGGGGGGATAGAGTACCGTTTACCTCCACCATCTGTTCTCTCCCCTCCAGGTAGGATTGCATCCAGCTCACTGATTGACAAGCTAAAAGCAATTGGTTTTGATAGTCTATCAGAATAGAGTGATTGACAGTGTCAAAGGCCTTTTGTAGGTCCAGCATGGCATGCCGCAGTATTTGCCCGCGTCCACCTCTTGTTTGATGTGGTCGTTCAAATAGAGAAGGCATGTGTCAGTGGAGTCAGTGGGATGTTCTGTATACAGTACAGTGGCGGCCGGTGTGAACTACATTTGGGTGGGCGCGGGGGGGGGGGGGGGGTGAAGGGGGGCAAGCGGACAGCTGACCAAGCGAATACTGACTGATAACGTTACCAACGTTTAGTCGAGTTCATTCATACTAGGGCTGGGCGATATGGCCTCTAAATGATATCGCGCTTTTTTTTGGCCATATCGCGATACACGATATATATCGCGATATTTTGACATTTCCTCTAAAGCACTTAAAAATGCTTGATTTAACCCTTTGATGCATACAGTCACGCCAATATGATGATTATAATAAGTCCCTGCAACATATGTTTGCATTATTAAACCATGCTTTAAAAAATAATTTAATGAAAATGTACTAAGAGTAGTCTACTGACGGGGTGGACGGTATGGTCTAAAATTTATATCACGGTATAATTTGAAGCATAGACGGTAACGGTATATATCACGGTATCAGTGTTTCCGTTAGAATAATTTTTTTTGCCTGATAGGCAGGCTATATAAAGAATGACATCCTCAAGGCATGTAGATTTATAATATTTTAACTTAAAACTAGGCTACTTTTGCGTATAAAGTCATTATATTCCAAATAAAATAAGTCCCGAGTCCGTGCTGCTCCCATTGCAAACAGCCGGGCTGGATGCTGGATTTTGCTAGAAGCATATGTAGCTGCAGAGCCGCAGAGCCAGCGGCGCTTTCAGGTCTGGTCACAGCTTTCAGCCGTTGGGTGGGGGGGGGGGGGGGGGGGGGGGGGGGGCGCTGTTGAGCGGACCTGACCTGAAAGCGCCACTGGCTCTGCGGCTCTGCAGCTGCATGCTATTCACAAATCCACTGCTGCCGCCGTCCTCCCGGCTCCCGCTGCAGCCGTCGTTATCATAACACTACACGCATATCATAATGTTTACATCAAACTGTAGTTGATCACCAGGTATGTTTTATTAACGTAGAATAATTCATATAAGAAAAACGATAGGGACATCTCTTACCTTTCTCCACTGGTTAAAAATGCCAGGAAATGAAATTGAAACTTGCTGTGCTCCGCGGTGATATGTGTTTATTATGAAATGACAATTGCGTGTTGACACGCCCACTGCGCGAAGCCTCCTAAATAACTTTTTCCAGTTTGCACATATCTATTATCTATGACTAATTCTATCTATTTTTAGGGGCAAATGCGATTGAAATAGTCGCGCTGTGGTTACATGACGTCATTGCTATTTTAGAGCTACTCTACCGGTTACACTGTATAGTCAAAATCCATACCGTAGAGCAAATTAATACCGTTTATACCGTATACCGTTTATACCGTCCACCCCTAACTGACACACTAATAAAAAAAGTGTATTTACATCTAAGACAATTTATATAAAAACTCTTGGGTGCCTAAGACTTTTACACAGTACTGTGTTTTCTATCCACTTTAGCCAAACACACACATATATATATATATATATATATATATATATACACACACTACTGTGAGAAAATAATAATCACACAAAGGTATAATGGCTTATAGCAGACTTAAAGGGGAACTCCAACATTTTGGGAAATTAGCTTATTTAACATCTTCCCTGGAGTTAGACAAGAAGATACATACCTTTTTTGTCTCTGTGCGTGCATTTTAGCTTTGGGAATAGACGCTCCGTTAGCATAGCTTAGCTTCATCACTGGAAGTGGGGGAGGGTTAGAGCCTTACAGTGCCTTAGTGTATTGCAAGGTCTGACATTGACCAAACTTGATATGCATGACCTTGGTGGGCTCTAGGTCAACTCCTGAAAAGGGGGTCAATGTCAGACTTTGCAATCAAAAGTTAGGGGGCTAATAACCCTTGCCATAATTTCAGTGCGCCCCTAACTTTTGATTGCAAGGTCTGACATTGACCCCCTTTTCAGGAGTTGACCTAGAGCCCACCAAGGTCATGCATATCAAGTTTGGTCAATGTCAGACCTTGCAATACACTGTAAGGCACTGTAAGGCTCTAACCCTCCCCCACTTCCAGTGATGAAGCTAAGCTATGCTAACGGAGCGTCTATTCCCAAAGCTAAAATGCACGCACAGAGACAAAAAAGGTATGTATCTTCTTGTCTAACTCCAGGGAAGATGTTAAATAAGCTAATTTCCCAAAATGTTGGAGTTACCCTTTAATGATTTTAGAATATTTCAGATAATGAAATTAAATGTTTATATCATCAACTATCCAGTTAGTATTTATACTGTCTGTAACGTTTGGCTACTGAATGTAGAGAGAGAGCGAGAGAGAGAGAGGGGGCGAGAATGAACAAGAGAGCCAGCGTTCGCGTTTTGATCGTCTAAGCTGCCGTAGGTGATGACGTCACACTCGAATGTAAACAGGAAGAGATGGAGATGGAGACACACAGCGATGGAAATTGGATGATATACAGAAACGAATAACCAATAAATATGAAGTTATGTTTAAACTTCTGTTGTCAAGCGTTGTCAATATAAACCACCCCCTTTCCTCACGAGTGGAGTCCGCTTTGACCGTTTTCCAGGGTTAGCAGCTATCGCTAGTTAGCTTAGCATAATCCTAATGGATACCTTGGTTAGCAGCTACCGTTAGCTCATTGCTCGTGTCAATTAAATTGCATGTTATTAAAGGTCCGCGCTGGTCTGTCTAATGAAATTACAACCGCAACATTATATCGCACTGTACAGCCCTGACTACACTAACGTTAGCCTATAGCTCCGCCGTCCCTGCTACACTCGGGCCGCCGTCCCTTCTGGAGGAAAGCACTGCGAGTGTCTCTCGGCCGCGGGCGGCGCCATATAAACTAATACTCGATGTTCGCGATATAGTACAGTACTACATCTCGGGTAGAACAATCCGCGATACATCGAGTATACTCGATATATCGCCCACCCCTAATTCATACTACACTAGTACATGTATGACCAATCCAATAATGAACACATATATATATATCTTGTCATTTTAAACAAGTTACCATTCATTCATTCATCCATTATGCAATACCCGCGGCAAAATTAACACGCTGTGTTGAGAGAGAGAGAGAGCGAGAGCGAGCGAGAGCGAGAGAGAGACCGCATTAACTCACTTTGTTTAGTTGAAACGTGGTCGATAAAGTGTATATGTCCACTGTCCCACACTGTTGTCGATGTATATCCACTGTCCAGAGTAGACTGCATCCAAATAGCTTCTTGTTAGCCAGGTTAGGCACCACAACACAACAGCATCGAACAGCCTGCAAACTACCTGGTGTTCTATCGCCCTGCTCTAAGACAAACTCTAACCTTAACCAACTTTGAAAGAGTGCCTAAGCTTAACCGTCGAAAGAACTTGCCGTCACGCTCTAAGACAAACTCTAACCTTAACCAACTTCGAAGAGTAACTACCTAACCAGTGTAGAAACTGGCGTCGGCCAATCAGAGAGCGTCTCCGAGAAATGCGGCTAGAGCGTCTCCGAGAAATGCGGCTACGGAAAGTATAGACGCTGCTGTTTAGATGATATAGATCGCTTGAAAACGCGCCCAGCTTCCATCATATTACATCATATTTCAACGCACAGTGAGTTACGTGCGTTGACCTATTTGATTGGCTGCGAGGATACAGCGATGAAACCAGTGCACGCCCACTGTAAGCGCTATTGCGTCTAGCCCGAGAGAAATGCGGCTACGGAAAGTATAGAGGCGGTATGCTTCTCTATCAGACAGTCACTTCCTGTTAATGAAAACAATTATTTATATTTGATATATTAACGTTATATTGTGCATTGGAAACACAAACATACTTAAAATGAGTTCAGAGTAAATATTATTCATTTTAAACATGTTTATTTTATTTCTGGGGCTCCAAAAAAGAAATCTTCTTCTCTCTTTTAACCAGGGAGGGCGGCGCTCTAGCGCCCACTATCGGCAGGCCGCCACTGATACAGTACTGTATACCTATTATGTCATGCATGTCATAAATGCCATGATATATGTTGCGTATGTCATAAATGTCATTATGAATTGAAAATGGGGGACCCTGATGTAAGACGAAAGTCTTTCTCTGGTCTGCGTCCCCTTAACAATTGTGTGTATGAGCTGTACTGTATTGTACCCATTCTGCAATCTGTTAATAACGTTTTAAAGCAATCAATCGTGCAACTGCGAGTACCTTTGAAATTTCTCTGCGATACTTGTACGAGAAGCGTTTTGATAGAGAAAAGAGAAAAGCGAGACAGACTTAATTGTAGGAATTTTACATGGTTGGACTTGGACAAGGGACTGTGTATTCACTCGGTGCATCACGTCACGATAGGGGCTATTGCGTGACTCACCAAAAGTTGTGGCAAGTAAATAATGACAGTTCTGAGGTTAATACGTTATCGGTGCGCAAGTATCCTATCTTTAATGCTGCTCAAATACACAAGACATTCACCCGACAGGCATTTAAAATTAGCTTTCCTCTAGCTGTGGTCTATCAATAACATAGGGTTGGGCACACTGTTTATTCAGAACATCGCCAGTAACGGTAGCATGAAAATGTATTAACAAGTATATTTAAATTGAAGCATATGAACATAGCATTACTTACATAAAAGCCACACAGCTCATTTATCTTCTTTCACTTTATATTTCGTGCGAATACCGTTTGATTTGTCTGTGTCACTCTAGTGATTCAAACAACTACAGTTTTCCACTTCCGTCTCATAAAGATTACGTCACGGGATTCTTCTTCTTCTTTTTGAGGTTTTACGGCGGCGGCCACCAACTGTTTGGGGCATTAACGCCATCTTCTGGAATCCTTTACCTCCTACAATGTCCATTTTCCTTCCCCATCATTGATTGATTGATTGAAAACGTTATTAACAGATTGCAGAATGGGTACAGTACAGTACAGCTCAATACATACAATTGTTAAGGGGATGCAGACCAGAGAAAGACTTTCGTCTTGTTTACATCAGGGTCCGCCATTTTCAATTCATCATGACATACATGACATACAGATAGACAGTACGGGATCATCCCTATGTACGCCGGGTGCGTGAATATTAAAGGCAACCAACTTGTGTTCAGCTTTTCGTTCAGCGTTTCTCTGATTGGCCCCACGGCCAATCAATCAATCCACTAGCACACTCCCTTGCGGCAAGAGAGACGCGGCAGGAGCGCTGGTCGAACCAGCGGTGTTCTGTTGTGTGACTGCACGCACTACAGCGGTGTTCTGTTGTGTGACTGTACTAAACTCTTCCACCACATGACCGACATTTGACATACAGTACACCTCCTATCTATGTTGGGATTCCCCGGGTTCTATGTTCCCCGCTTTGATTGATTAATAGATTGAACATTTTATAAATTTTTATTATTTTATTAATTATTAATGTCCGCCTTGTTTCGAATCAGGGCTGGTGGTCTAAAATTTTCAATCTATCAATCAATCAAAGCGGGGAACATAGAACCCGGGGAACATAGGACCCGGGGAACATAGACATGCTCCCGACAGTACTGCTACATCTATACATTTATGACATACCAGATTTGCAAATACAGTACTGTTTGTGATACGAAAAGAGTCCAGAAAAGAGAGTATATACATTTGACATAGAAACTGTACATTTAGAAACTGTACATTTAGAAACAGCATTAGTGCAGCTAATGCTGCTCCTCCCTGACTGAGCCCCCCGTCTGTGATACACTCCTTGCCTCCTATGGGCTGACTCTGGACTTCTTGGTTATTCACAATCCCCTTCTTTAACTCACTAACCACTTCCTCCCATGTCAGACCATCCATACCCAAGTGTTGAACTGCCACTCTAACAATCATCTTAATCCTTTCCGTTCTACCCTTAACCAAAGCCGTAGCATTAACTACTCCTGCCACAAAGGCCACAATATTCAATTTCTCCTCCCACACCCTCTCTTTATCCTCCTGTACCACCCTTTCTGCCAAATGCCCTTCTCTAAACCCCTGTTCCTTATCTTGATTTCCCTGTCCTACCATCCTAGCTGCATATGAGATCCTACCTTCCCTTCTCACCTTTTGAACGACCACCTCTCTTTTCATCACCTCACAACCCCAATACGCTACACTATGCTTCTCACCACAACTACAACACTTCAGCCCCACTCCCTCTCCACATTTCCCATAGTCATGCTCCCCGCTACAGCTAGCCCCTTCTGTGACTGCGATGTGCAAGCCACATCGATCGCAGTCATGGAAGGGGCTAGGAAGGGGCTACTGACCCACCTGAGCTACCTCCCCTATCCTTCTTCCTCTTAAGCCCCTTCCCCCCACTTTCCCTGCTCCTCTTCTCCACATTACTCCGCCCTTCTCCCCCGCTCTCACCCCCCCGCACCACACTCCATACTGTCACTATCCGACTCCTTTCCCCTGTCATGGCCGTTCCCATCCCTGTCGTCGCCTGCCTCGCTCCCACTACGGCCGCCTTAGCTCCCGACATCGAAAGCAGTTCACCATGGATCAGCAAGGCGGTCGCATCCATCTCCTTGTCTCCGTCATAGCCGTCAAACTTGACCAGGCATTTTTTTTAATCTCGGATCCAGGAAACAACCCCCGGATACTTCTTGCTGTCCCCCGAAAATACAGCACGACAGCGGGAGCCCACCCTCCACGCTGGTGCCGCCTCCATATCTCCGTATAAGTTTCAAACACACTCTCTACTTCCCGCTCCTACAGCAGCCGAGAGCGATGCTTAAAGGCCAACTTGCAGGTTAAACCCTACTCTGCAATTATGGGTAGTTTACATCATTGGTATCTAATTTAATAAAATTGTTTCCATTTGACGCCGGAAATGCCACTCAGAAAGGGTTAAAAAGGTCCACGCACGAATAACATGCACAAGCTAATCTAAAAGCTTATCAGACGCTAGCACGGCCGTGACGTCACTTCAGGCAACGTATGCCTTATGCCCGTCCGGGTCATAGTACTACTGGATATATGGCGCTGGCTAACGTTAGCATTATGTCTACTGTCGTGAACCATTTTAGATCGGGGCATGTAGAGGAGTTTGGGGAATGATTAAAATCATGTGCAGGTCCTCTTCTCAGACCTGTGTGGCAAAGCACTGCACACACATCATGCAAGCTACACGTCGCTGCATGTTGATCAATAGTAGCACGATAGCTATGAGCTAACTAACGTTACAAGCTCAAACACCTTATAACTACTACTATTGTCGTATCCATAAGTTCCTGGCAGAATAATTGTGAGGACAAAGGTATACGAAGAGGAGATAACCATTTTAAATCGGGCATTCATGCCGGCTAACAAGCTAGACGTCGCAGCATGTTGTTAGCACAATAGCTACCAAGCTAAGCTACGTTAGCTGCTAACGTTGTATACACAATATGTACAATGACACAATGATTTACATTATTACAAATATGGTAACGTGGTTGTGGCTTTTACAAATAGTGGTTAGCTTTAGAGATGGATGGCTATGATCACGGAGCAATAGTGTTAGGTGAAACAGATACATTTTCATTCATCACTCCTCGGCTAGTAGTAGCAAGGCTCTCTGCTTCCGGCCACTAGCTGTGTGTGACTCTCAGAGTACCTCGCTGCCCTGCACCTGACGTGACGTCAGCATTAAGATGACACACGCACGTTATTGATCCATGGATTAAAATATGCATGTGCGTGGAGCTTGTGGTTTGGTCGACAAAATGTTTGATAAAAATGCTAAAACTGGGTCAATTTCGATAATTTTTTCCCCCTCTTCATGAAAGTCAGCGTTGGCCTAGTCACATTGTTTATTGAACAAAAATACAACCTGCAAGTTGGCCTTTAATGATACGCCACAGCTGCCTAAATTCTTATCCCAACCCATGTTTGCTTCCGCGTTTGCATTTTGCGCTCTGATTGGCCACTGACGTTTCTGGTCGCGCCTATCGTGTGACGGCAAGTTCTTTCGCCCGTTAAGCTTAGGCACTCTTTCGAAGTTGGTTAAGGTTAGAGTTTGTCTTAGAGCAGGGCGATATCGTGTGACAGCAAGTTCTTTCGCCGGTTAAGCTTAGGCACTCTTTCGAAGTTGGTTAAGGTTAGAGTGTGGATCGTAGACGTTAGGTAGTTTGCTGCTGGTCGAGGCGGAAATGGTCACATCACGCGATTGGGCGCACATGTCACATGACCAGAAACATCAGTGGCCAATCAGATCGCAAACATGCAAACATGAGTTGGGATAAGAATAGACGCGTTATTTTTTTTCGTAGCCGCAATTTGCGGAGACGCTCTCTGATTGGCCACTGACGTTTCTGGTCATGTGACATGTGCGCCCAATCGTGTGACGCCTGTTTCTTTCACCGGTTAAGCTTAGGCACTCTTTCGAAGTTGGTTAAGGTTAGAGTTTGTCTTAGAGCAGGGCGATAGAACACCAGCCCTGATTCCAAACTCTATCCTTAACCAACTTCGAAAGAGTCGCCAAAGCTTAACCGGTGATAAACTAGGCGTTAGGTAGTTTGCATGCTGTAAAACTGAGTCTTTTGTGGTTCGACTTCTGGAGCAATATTTAACCCCTTATTCCATTACCTTGATCTTCGCCCACTGAAGCCTGTGAAAGATGGTAATATATGCAGAACATATTTTATTTATTTACACAAAGGGTACAGTATGGGCCACTGCAATAGCATGATGACCCTGTTTGAGACAATCTGAATAACAGATGGGCATCTCTATAATATACCCATGTGTAGATTTGAGATTAATAGCTGATTAATAGCTGATCCAAGTACGACAAGATTATGGTCATTGTGTCATGTATTCTTGCAGTGTGTGTGTGTGTGTGTGTGTGTGTGTGTGTGTGTGTGTGTGTGTGTGTCTATTAGAGCAGACAGCTCTCACCTTAGGGTATGTATGTTTTTAAAATAAA
The DNA here is from genome assembly GCF_963971535.1 of Notolepis coatsorum. Classification (NCBI taxonomy): domain Eukaryota; kingdom Metazoa; phylum Chordata; class Actinopteri; order Aulopiformes; family Paralepididae; genus Notolepis; species Notolepis coatsorum. The sequence continues at coordinate 181,622,906 of NC_140166.1, read as the reverse complement.
TGCCCAGTGCTTTGTCACCACCTGTCAATCTGTTCTGTTATTCTATGCATAGCAAAACCTATTAATATTACATATGAGTTGGCGGAATCGCGTCAATGTTTGTTATGAATAAAACGCCCGAAATAACATAACGTTACAAAGTACAGTTGACAGCTGGGCTGTGTTAACGTTACAATGTACAGTCGCGCGAAATAACGTTATGAATGCCTGAAATAACATAACGTTACAATGTACAGTTGACAGCTGGGCTGTGTTAACGTTACAATGTACAGTCGTGCGAAATAACGTGACAGCTGGCTTTGTCACCACCTGTCAATCTGTTCTGTTATTCTATGCATAGCAAAACCTATTAATATTACATATGTGTTGGCGGAATCGCGTCAATGTTTGTTATGAATAAAACGCCCGAAATAACACAACGTTACAAAGTACAGTTGACAGCTGGGCTGTGTTAACGTTACAATGTACAGTCGCGCGAAATAACATTATGAATGCCCGAAATAACATAACGTTACAATGTACAGTTGACAGCTGGGCTGTGTTAACGTTACAATGTACAGGCGACAGCTGAATGGCGATTAGGCAGTGGCAAAAAAGAAAATGCGCATTGCGTGCGTTACCGGGGCCAATCAGGCGAATGCGGAAGCACTCTTGGGCTGCCTTTAATGTAGACGCATCCTGCGTCTACGTCACAGGATTGGAGGTCTAAAGATATGCCGCCATCTAAAGGACAAAACATCAAACACTTCTTGAAAAGCATTGTCCCACTAAGTCACTTTAATAAATAACTCAATCATTTGCTCAGTTTAATTGATTAATGGAGAATTCTACACACACACACACACACACACACACACACACACACACACACACACACACACACACACACACACACACACACACACACACACACACACACACACACGCACGCACGCACGCACACACACACACACACACACACACACACACACACACACACACACACACACACACACACACACACACACACACACACACACACAGACTATTATCCAAACAGACGTAATTTCCCCATTTGCACAATTGTTTTTGTATTATACATTATACAATGGCTTCCCTCTCCTTTTTGGACTATTTATTATCATATTATCAACCATATTATCTTCCACCTTTTTGTGTGGCAGCACAAGATACATAAAATGGAAACAAACCAAAATGAAAATAAAAAGGTAATAGTGAGTATTCATTTTTAAAATTTCCTTTATGCTTTCATTTGTTTTTCTTTTTGTCTTATTTTAATTGTATTAGTAATTAGTTACGTTCTGTATTTGTATTCTGTTATATTATTTTCTTGTGAGGATCCCAGGAAAAACTAGCGGCCATTCATTTGACAGCTAATAGGGATTCTAATAAAACATAAAAACACAAATTATTGTGATCTGATTGGTCATAAAAGGAGAGAGGCTTACCCTTTTTTCCACCAAGACAACAAATTGTGATTGATTTATTGCTTTCATGCTTCAAATGAAGCCCCGCCCACATGGGCTTATAAGACACTTCCTTCTCAGTTTTCATAAACAAAAATCAAACGGACATCAAAAGAAACAACCGAAATACAAACAAGGTACTGTATCCAGCTGCGCTGCAATGAAAGCCGCATAATTAAGCCTGTGAACTCCCACATATCATGTCAGGAGAGCCAGCGGCAGGAATGGATGAATAAAAACAAAAACATGTCTTACATCTGAGATTGCCTTCTATTCCAGGCCTTAGAAAGAAACAGTTTTTTTTCTCTTTTGCATTTCATCAAACAAGGAGATCCTCAAATCGTCATATAATGTACAATAGAACATGAAATTAAATTCATTTTCAACATCTTTTAGATCACAAACATTATATATAATATTATCTTGTACCATTCTTGTACCATTCTTGTGACAATGACAATAAAGATAATTCATTCATTCATTCATTCATTCATTCATTCATTCATTCATTCATTCATTCATTCATTCATTCATTCATTCATTCATTCATTCATCTTATGTGAACTGACCTACTTCAATAGTAAGGGGCAGGATACCAGTTCTCAACTGAGCACACAATGGGCCTCATTCACTAAGCGATATAAGAACAGATTTCCTCTTATTTTGTTCTTACCGGATTCAGCAATGTTTTCTTATTTTTGCTTTTCTCTCAGGCAAGACAAAATTCTAAGAGTGGTCGAGAGCACTCTTACCCAGATAAGAAACTCTTACCCAGATGAGAAAAATTTAATAAAAAGCCACTGGTCAATTGCCCCCAAATACGACTTAAAAAACCCAGAACTTTTCAATAATTATTATTATTATAACTTATTGCGTGCGTTCTGCTTCTGAAATGGATTATATATTGCTGTTAGAACAGTTAGATGCTCTGGCCGCCCAGGCCGTACACATAGAACGCATATTTAGAGATTGTCTAGATCAGTTTATGCGGACCACTAGATTGTTATCAAGAACATTAATTTGCGGACCACCTCGTATGCAAACAGTAAACATAAATAAATAAAATTAAAAAAAAACTGACTTCGACCCGTCGTGCGCACTGTGTTCCGACGGGATTTGGTAGAGAGAGAGAGAGAGAGAGAGAGAGAGAGAGAGAGAGAGAGAGAGAGAGAGAGAGAGAGAGAGAGAGAGAGAGAGAGAGAGAGATAGGTGAAACATATACAGTACGTGTGTGTGTGTGTGTGTGTCTGTGTGTGTCTGTGTGTGTGTGTGTGTGTGTGTGTGTGTGTGTGTGTGTGTGTGTGTGTGTGTGTCGCAGGGGCTGATCCAGCACTGGGGCCACGGGGGCATTTGCCCGTGCTGAAATCTGATTTGCCCCCTCTGTGCACCTATAGGGAGGTGTAGTGGTTACGTCATTTTCGTTTTTTCCTGTTCCACCCTCTGTTCCACTTAACACATTGGCGGCCACTGGGATGCGTCTAATATCACTCTAGACGACCAGCATATGTAAACAGACTTGCACAGTCCGTGGGGCTGTTTGTAGAGCTAAATCTATACTTTATAGTATTGCTATCTGTCCATTCTCATTGTCAATTGAGACCATAAACCGTCCCTTCAAAATGGCTTAAAGAATATATCCATCCTCGGTCCTTTAAGCATGGATACGAAACACGGATATATACGTTGTTGGGCGGGATTGTGTTAATGTATTTCCCCATTGACCATTTCTAAATCGGCTCGTTTTAGATAAATAAAGCATTAACGTTGGCATGGTGTACCTTTCTGTGCGTATTTATCCACAATCTATAGCTCAACATGAATATTCGCAATTATCCAATTGCAAAATAACAACGTTTATGTTTTCATTCGCTGGGAAACTACACTGCTATTTGGCGCTGCTGACTGACGTCACCACAGCGTAGCCTACTGCCTGTAGTCAGTAGTCACAGACCTAGGATCAGATTCCCTTACATTCGATAAGCTTAACAATTCGTACAATGGGAAAATAACTGACCCTGAATCTGTGCCTAGTATCTCTCTGGTGATCATATCCATTTTATCAGATGAAGCCAAACACCATTTCTAAAAGCAACAACCAGCACGGCGGGCTCTACATGCCCCGATTTAAAATGGTTATCTCCTCTTTGTATACTTTTTAGAGAATATGCAATACAGCGTTATATATATCGTTCTTATTTACTTTTGTCCTTACAGACAAAGTATTCTGCCAGGGAACTTATGGACACAACAGTAGTAGTTATAAGGTTTTTGAGCTTGTAACGTTAGTTAGCTATCGTGGCATCAGCCGGCCGTGACGTGTAGCTAGCTTGCTAGCCGGCATGATGCATGCAGTGCACAGGTCTGAGAAGAGGACCTGCACATTTTACTCGGTCCCGAAACGCCTCTACATGCCCAAATTTAAAATGGTTAACGACAGTAGACATTGCTAACGTCTAGTACGTTTAGCGAGGTAACGTTAACGTTAGCTAGCTAGCTATCTTGCTGGCCGTGACATGGATCAGGCGACAACACTGAACAGGCTGCCTAGTGAACAACAGGCTGCCTACTGGTAGTTCTTTTTTTACGACAACTTAAAAACCTTATAACTACCTTTTATTTCAACAAAAAATGCTTAAACAATAATGTTAGTGGTAAGGGAACTCATTTTGTGCAAAAATGAAAAGCTTGCCAATGTTCATGCAGCAGAATTGTTACAATAGCCGATAATCCATTTTCCCAATGATGAATCTCTATACGGGTGGAACAACCAGTGACGTCAGACTACACCTCCCTATTGGCGTGAGCTGATGCAAATTTAAACCGTAGCACTCTTGTACAGGGGAATTATCTGCCAGCCAGGCAGCAGCTTGGAGCCCTCGCCCAAGTCACTTGTGTTTGAAAAAAGTAGGAAACTTTGAGCCAGCAAAGCAAAGTATTATGACCGACATTTAAACAAGCAAAATGAAGAAATATGAGGAGGAAAAAATTAAGAAATACAGTGGTAAGTAGAGCAGAAAATCTACTGATTAAGCAAATAACCGAATGCTGTTGTTTAGTAATGGTATAATAGCCTTAATAATTAATGGGTGAGATACTTTGAAACTATCCAGCTAACGTTAGCTATCTAGCTAGGTCTCACGTTATTTTGTTAGGTATCCTAGCTAGCTAACTGTAAAGGACAGGAACACTCAATTATCATGTTTTTCACACTAACATGGAATCGTCTAGTGTCTCATTGCTTCATTTTGGGAAAAATATGCACTTTGCAATATATTTGCTTTTCAAAAGCTCATAAACACTGTTGGTGACTTGAGCATATTAATTTTGCTAGCTGTTCTTGTCATTTTAAACTATGATGAATGCAATGCTTTCTACTATAATTATATAATTTTCTTATCTCCCCTAGTCATTATTGAAGTATTTTGGCACCCCACCTCCTGCCTATAATGTGCAGGAGGATACACTAGCCGAGGTGGATATTGACCAAGCTCAGGAGGTACATAATCCCTTTCAAAGTGCTGATATTCATAACTGTTTGTCCAGGATTCTTAAAGTCTTACATTTAATAATTAAAATGTTGGGCCTTAAAATGTCAGATAGGTCTTAACATTTTATTGGATTAGGAAATTACTTCTATGTTGCGATAACTTCTCTGTATCATGTGTTTGGGGTGGAAATGTCCTGGCTGCAAAGTAAGCAGTATGGTAATAGCCTATCAGGCCAATACATATGGAATTACTTCTTAGTCATTTTCCTTAATAGTTCTTTGCTGGTATGGCCATGAAATACGTATTCAATTATATTGAAAGTGGTCTTAAAAAGATCTTAAAAAGTCTTAACTGAAACCTGCAGGAACCCTGTCTGTCAACATCCACCTTCAGTGAGACCATAACCATAATAAATAATCATGAAGATGACATGTCACCCACCTCTACAAGCAGCAGTATCACCACCACCACTAAAGGGTTGACCCTGCCTTTAAAGGAACATGAGTATTCACCCATCCTGGAGCACCAGCTATCCCTGCTGCAGGTGCCGGCCTCCACTCGCAGGTGGATTACCGACTTCCTGTCCAACAGGTCTCCGGCAGTTGAAGAAATATAAACTGCCGAGGACCATGATGGCCCAATTCTACACGGCCATCATTGAGTCCATCCTCACCCACTCCATCATCTCCTGGTTCCCCGCTGCAGCGGCAAAAGATCTTGCCAAGCTGCAGCGGGTGATTCGCTCCGCGGAGAGGGTGATCGGCTGTCCCCTGCCCTCCCTCAGGTCCCTGCACGACTCCAGGGCGCTGAAGAGGGCGAGGAAGATCATGGCCGACCCATCCCACCCCGGTCACAGCCTCTTCACCCTGCTCCCCTCTGGGAGAAGGCTGAGGATCCCAAAGGCTGTGAAAGCTCGACACAGGCTGAGCTTCTTCCCCTCAGCCGCCAGGCTGATTAATGCCTCAGGCCCCCCCCCCCCTCGGTACCCCCCCCCCCCCCCCCTCTGCCCCCTTTTATTGATTAATCCCCCACTGCACTGTTTCGTTTCTTGTCTGTGTTGGTGTTGTTTACTGTGAAAAAAGAAAGAAAATGCATACACTGTATTGCTGCAACAATTACCAATGTGTTTTACACAAATGGCTAAATAAAGGAATCTGAATCTGAATCTGAATCTGAATCTGAATCTGAATCAAAGACTCACATTACTAATATGACGAGTTGGCATGGACCCCAGACGAGGCTCAAAACTAAGACAGCCATAGATAAGATCAACCAGGATTTGATGCATCTTGAGGTGCAGCACTGTAGAGGTGTAAGTAATGCACAGAGTGATTGCCATAATATGTCACCTAGCAGAAAGGAATTGATGGAACAGGTGGAATTGATGACACAATTTGATCCAATCATGAGCGAACATTTGAGGAGGATTCAAAACAAAGAAACAAAGGTGCACTACATCAGCAGTGAAATTCAAAATGAAATCATAGCACTGATTGGAGACAAAATATGTGATGAGATAGTCAAACAGGTGAAACAAGCTAAATACTTTTCCATCATAATGGGCTGTACTCCGGACATTAGCTACACAGAACAACTGTCTATTGTCTTGAGAGTAGTGAACTGCGAGCCATAAGTTGGTGCAGCCATCTCTGAACATTTCATAGGATTAGTTCATGTTCAAGACACAACTGGAAAAGGTCTGTGCGGACACACTTCTGGAGATTTTATTTCCTTTTGCATTACATTTTGATGTGAGTGGCAGCATTTGCAATAGCCTTATAATTTATATAATATATATATATTTGGCCAGGTCTTGCTCGAAAAAGAGATATTTGATCTCAAGTGACTACCTGGTAAAATAAAGGATAACAAAAAGTTATTAAAAGGTTATTTAGCATATTTTTTGTTTGCGTCAGATTATTTGTAACATAATGGAGATGAACACTGGTTGGGGTCCCCTCCTAAGAATCCACCGACCACCGTAACCAAGCCTCTTCAACTCATTCAGAACGCAGACGCCCATCTGATCTCCAACCTACCAAAGTCAGCCCATGTTACCCCACTTCTTAGGGACTGCACTGGCTCCCCATCGCCGCACAAATCCGCTTCAAGGTCCTCGACCTGGCATATTGCGTGGCGAAGGGAATGCCTCCCGCCTACCTCCGGTTAATGGTCTCTAGTAATTACACACCCTCAAGACCCCTCCGCTCTACATCCTCTGGCCACCTCAGACCCACAGTCCCACTCCTATCCGAGCTCCGGGAGGGTCATCAAAGAGAAGCCGCCTATTCTCGGTTTTGAATTGATTGATTGAAAAGTTTATTAACAGATTGCAGAATGGGTACAGTACAGTACAGCTCAATACATACAATTGTTAAGGGGATGCAGACCAGAGAAAGACTTTCGACTTGTTTACATCAGGGTCCCCCATTTTCAATTCATCATAACATATATGACATACATGACATACAGATAGACAGTACTGCTACATCTATACATTTATGACATATCAGATTTGCAAATACAGTACTGTTTGTGATACAAAAGTGTCCAGAAAAGGAGTGTATATACATTTGGCATAGAAACTGTACATTGGAGGAGGTTGGTTGGGTGGGGTGGGGTTGGGTGGGTTGGGTGAGGGCTGTACATTGGAGGTGGGGGGGGGGGGGGGGGGGTTGGGAAGGGGACACACACACATTTTACACTGTACATTGGAATATTGACAAAGCCTTACTTGGTCATTTACTGTACAACTAGGTTAGGACATTTGTAGGGGCCAGTTTCGAATTGCAGTCTCACGTAGGTGTTTTTTGAGAGTGTTTTTGAAGGTGGGTAGTGATTCACATTCCTTTACAGCTTTAGGCAGGGCGTTCCACATTGATGTGGCATAATTGCGAAACGTGTTTAGTCCCTTGTTTGATCCGAATCTGGGTTTTACATGATTTGTGGAGCTCCCTCTGGTGTTGTGATCGTGGTATTCACTGACCTTTGGGAAGTATTTTGACATGTACATGGGTACCTTGGTCGCGTAGTGTATCTTGTAGACCAGGCCCATTGCAAGTTGCTGTACTCTGTCGTCTACTCTAAGCCATCCTAGGTTGTCAAAGTGGGCAGGGGTGAGGTGGGTTCTAGGAGTCAGGTCAAGTAGTAGTCTGACTAGCTTGTTTTGAGATGTTTGTAATTTGTTTTTTAGTGCCTTTGAGGTGCTTTGGTACCATGAGGTGCAAGCATAGTCGTAGTACCCTTGAATGAGTGCTCCTGCTAGAGTCTTCAGGGTATTCTTGTTTACCAGAGAGGAGATCCGGTACAAGAATCGCGTTCGTTGGTTGACTTTTTTTATTACATTGGATGCCATTTTGTCACAGGAAAGATTAGCCTCTAGGATGGAACCCAGGTAGGTAATTTCATCTTTCCTTGTGATAATATTGTCACCCACTGTAACCGAGAAGCCGTCGGTCTTGCTGAGTTTGTTATTTGAACCGAAGAGAATGGACTCTGTTTTGCCCATGTGTAATGATAGTTTGTTGTCGGCAAGCCATATGCAGATTTTGCCTAGTTCCGAGCTGAGGGCTTTTTCAACCTGTAACTTGTTCTTGTCAGAGACCAGCAGGGCTGAGTCGTCCGCAAACAGGAACAAGTTGCAGTCACAAGCTGACGACATGTCATTTGCATAAATTAGGAATAGTAGCGGTCCTAGTATGCTTCCTTGTGGAACACCACAGCTCACTGTGAGGGGGGGGGATAGTGTACCGTTTACTTCCACCATCTGTTCCCTCCCCTCCAGGTAGGATTGTATCCAGCTCACTGATAAACATCAAAACCAATTGCTTTTAGCTTGTCAATCAGAATGGTGTGATTGACAGTGTCGAAGGCCTTTTGTAGGTCCAGCATGACCATGCCGCAGTATTTGCCCGCGTCCACCTCTTGTTTGATGTGGTCGTTCAAGTAGAGAAGGCATGTGTCAGTGGAGTGGGATGTTCTGAAGCCAGATTGGAATTCGTAGATTAGATTTTTTTCCGCGAGGTACTTTTCGATCTGTTCGTATACTATTTTTTCCATGACTTTCGAGATGGATGTAAGGATAGAAACAGGGCGGTAGTTACCCGGGTCTAATTTGCTGCCCTTTTTGTGCAGGGGTGTTACTCTCGCAATTTTGAAGTCCTTGGGGACGTGTCCCTGTTTTATGGAGAGGTTTATTATGTGTGTGATGACTGGGGTGATGGCTGCTGCTGAGTCTCTGAGGAATTTGGAGGGGATGTTGTCATGGCCAGTGGCCTTGTTTGGTTGGAGGGCGCTCAGTTTTTTGAGTACCTCATCTGTAGTTACTATTTCCAGTTTGAAGTCGTCTTTGTGGACGCCTAGGTTCTTGTAGTATGCTACTATGTGTTCTACCCCATACTGCCCTGAGTGGGAGGGTAGTTTGTTTACCAGTGTTGTGGCTATGTTTGTGAAGAAAGTGTTTAAGTAATTGGCTACATCCAGCTTGTCTGTGATGAGCGTGTTGTCCGTCTTTATGTTTATGTTTGAGAACCTGGTTTTGAGTTTTTTACTGCAGCCTAGTTGATTGTTGAGTAATTTCCAAAGTTCACGTGGTTTATTTTTGTTTTCCTCGGTTTTGTCATTGATGAATTTTTTTTTGCAGTCCTCGCTCCACAATGGTGGAACGAACTTCCCACCACAGAAACCAGACCAATCTTTCTCCTTCAACTAAAAACACACTTCTTCAATTAATATCTGAAATGGATTTTTTTAATTAAAATTAAAAAACACTAACCTTCTTACTGTCTTATCCTATCATGCACTCTTCCTACTATACTGATATCTTTACTACTATGCACTCAACACTGCAGAACCGAAGTTTCAGCACTGTTTGATGAACATTGTTACTCAGCTATAAGAGTTGTACCCTTCCTGCTGACTTGTCGTACAGAACTTGAAAAATAAAGTGCCAGCTAAATGACTAAATGTAAATGTAAAATGATAGCTTTACATTTGACCATCAACACCACCCTGGATTAGTTTAAAGAAAAGCAAATCTCTGTTAACCCAATCAAAAGCCTCCTGGAAATCTATAAAGCAAGCATAAGTAGATTTTCCCTCCTGAATTCTTGCTTTAATAACTGTGGTTACTTTATATGATCAATACAGGCCATGTGCTTCCTGAATCCATTCTGCTCATCAGTAAGTAAGTCAGACATCTCCAAATACTGCAAGCCTGTTGTTGAGGATACATTAATATATTTTAGAGACTGTACTCATGAGATAGTAAGGGACCCTTGGATTAGTCTTGGCACATTTAGGGATTGGCTCAATAATAAACAATAACAGGCAATACCTTGGGATTTTAAAGAATGTCATTATCAGAATCAGAATTATAATCAGAAAAGTCTTTATTGCCAAGTAGTTTTCACATACAAGGAATTTGCTTTGATTGTTTTTGGTGCAACATTAACGGACAGACATTAACAGACAGATAATAAAATAATAAAATTAAAATAAGATAAAATCAATCAATCATAACCTTGACCAATAGACCACCCCTGTGCCTAAGATAAGATAAGATGTTCCTTTATTAATCCCCTTGGGGAAACGCAGGCGTCATAGGGGGAGGGGAGGTACAGGCAGGGAAATACAAATGACAATACAAATGAGAAAAAATAATAAGCATAAAAGATGAACAAATTTTTTTAAATAAAGGTGAGGGTCTGGTCAGCTGGATAGTTGAGACATGTATACGGTATAGATAATAATAACACAATGCACATTATTTACAGCCCCCCCTGTATCATATATATTCTATTTAAGCCAACCACATGTGCAAACCCACACATCAGACAAAAATGATAAATGTAGACAAAGTGCAATACCAAAAGGAGCTCTTTTGCCTAGAGGTCACTGTTTGATGACATTAGAGATTTTCCATTTATTATTGTGTCACTTCCTTTCTTTCTTTTCAATCATGACTCTGAATCCCTCTCAAACAGACTCTGACATATGTTGAAAGCCAGGTGCTCTTCAGCCTCTTCTTGTAGTAGAGATCTGTATCCTGATGATGTCTGAGAGAAATTAAGGGTCAGTTGGTCCTCTTCTGTTATGTCTATCTGAAGGGTAGACAGCCAGCCCAGGACTTTCTCAAAGTTGCTGGTTGACGGTCGTCTGTCCGGTAAAGAGCCAGCTGGAGATGATGCCGGGCTCTCTCCACTCACTGGAAAATAAACAAAACACAGATTGGCTCTTTGGGTCATGGTCCAGTTCGTTAAAGCAATAAGAAAGGCAAACTTTCAGGCGGCTGGGTGGCGCAGCGGACTAAGCGCTGGTCACCAACGCAAGAGACACTGGTATCGAATCCGGCTGTCAGCGTTGCCTCCGGCTTGGCCGGCCGTCATACTGGCTCGATTGGCAGAGTCAGCGGGAGATAAGCCGGTGGGTGTGTCCGGGTCGTTGTAAACAGCGACTCCTACAGTTCGGTCAGTGCGCCTGCACAGCGAGAGAAGGATCTGGAGGGAGATAGTGTGACCTTCCACACGTTACACTCTCCCAGTGAGAGTCCGCGCTGCCAGGTGAAAAGAAGTGGTGGGCTGGGTACACATGTGTCGGAGGAAGCATGTGATAGTTTCCGCCCTCCCAGACCGACGGTAGGGGGTAGAGTGCGCAACGACCAGGAAGGGGATTGGGAATTGGCATAACGACTAACATTGGGAGGGGAGAAAAACGGAAAAAGAAGGGGGGAAAAGATAATAATAAAAATAAAAAAAGGCAAACTTTCAAAGGCTAAATAGTGGATACAGATTATGGACACAAATGTCATTTTATATAATTTGAAATAATGGTTATTCGTAGTGGTAGATGATGATAACAGATTTTATACTTATATTTAATTGGAATAAATTGTTTGGCTTCATATATGGATTTTGGAAGCAAATTATTTCAAAATGAATTGACAGAGATCAGATTACAGATTACTTGATGTCAGCAATATGTGAAGGAGGGTCAGCAATATGTGCCGCATTACATTTTGAAAGCAACCATTGCAACTTTGTCTCTTTTACTTACTGCTTGGGGGATTGAATTCCCTGCTTTTCCGCAGTAGTTCTGTGGATCTCAGGATGTCCTTATCCAGTTTTTCAATTATTTGGTTTAATTTCCGCTGTATCTTCTCCTCTTTCGCCATCGCATCCTTCTTCACTAGGCCCAAACCTCTGGCTTTTACTTTTGTCTCCCCAACTATAAAAAGAGGACCAAAAACAAATTGAATAGCAGAGGTCCAATTTATGTATTGAAGAATAGTGTGTACATATGTCACGACCGAATACTCACAGGTTAATTTCTGTTTAGGGGTCTTATCACTTCCCCTGATCTCATCCTCCAGGTCAATGAGTGTTTGCTTGAACCCTGTCATTAGTTCCAGTTCTCTTCTCCTGTACTCCGATGCCACTTGAGGCTTCAACACCTCCTTGAACGCTCTCCTCGTGAACTTCTCCTCGATCCTCTCGTGGATGTCCTTCATGTCGGGGCTGAAAACCTGTCCGACGTTGCCTGCTACCATCTCTTCTATCTTCTCAAGCAGCTCTGTGACCTGGGTCACGTCATTCTTCTTTGTGTTGCTGAAGACATGGTATCTGTTCTCGCACTTCTCCACCAGCCACTTCAGAGAGTCTTCCTCTCTCTCTATGTGTCCCTCGATGGCTGTGTCCGCTAGCATGTCTCCGTAGGTGAACAGGACCAGCGTGTGCTTCCAGACGCTGTCATCGAACAGGCGAACGTGTTCCTCCAGAGCTCTCTGCTGTATCTTTTGGAACTTCATGTCTGAGGGAATGACCAGCAGAAGAGCATGTGCTCCTGGCAGGCAAAGAGACACACCTCTGACGATTTCTTTGTCCGTCTTCTCAGTACATAGTGAGGAATTCTTCCACCAGCCTGGGGTGTCGATCACCGTGACCAGTCTGCCAGCGACTTCCCCTTTCCCCTCTCCACAAGCGTCAGTCTCACGACCAAAGACTTCCTTGCGCAGGATGGTATTTCCTGTTGCACTTTTCCCAACTGTCTTTTGACCAAGCATCACTATTCTGATCTCCTGTAGCTTATTTCTGGACCCTGAGAAGAGAGAGAGACTATCTATCACTGCAAGTTTAGAAACAGTTTCACAGTGTTTCTACTAGTAAAAAAATAACTGCTAAAAAGAACATTTAAAATAAACACATGACCTGAAATCTTATGTCAAGCTTACCTTTGAGACCGTTTCTTTTAGTCTCAACTTGAGTTTGCCTCAGTTTTGCCCCTTCTTCCACTTTCTTGCGTTTCTCCTCAATGGCCAGGGACATCTTCTCATCTGGCACAAAATGGTTCCCAATGTTCCCGGCCACAATTTCACCGATCTTCTCCAGCATCTCTGTGACTTGCGTGCCGTCATCTGTGTTTTTGTTATCGATGACGTGGTATCTGTTACCACATTTGTCGACGAGCGATTGCAGAGCCTCTCCCTCCAATTCGATGTGCTCTTCGATGGTCTTCGTCCCCAGCCAGTCACCTCTGGTGAAAACCACCATGGTGTGTTTCCACACGTCTTCTCCGAGGACCTCCAGGTGTCCTTTCACGGCATCTCTGTCCTTTTTATTGAAAGATGCATCTGCGTCGATCACCAGCAGGAACACGTGTGGCCCGGGGGGACACAGGAACATGCCGCTCATCACTTCCTGTTTGATCAACTCTGAGGTGTTGGAGACTGAGTAGCCTTTCCACCAGCCTGGTGTGTCAACCAGGGTTACAGCGGTTTTGTCGACAAAACCCTCACGGACCACTGAGCGCACCGTTCTCTTCCCATCCTTCTGAAACTTCATTCCCAGGATGGTGTTCCCCATGGAGCTCTTGCCAACATCACGGCTTCCCAGGAGAACCATCCTGAGCTCAGGGATAGCCTTCAAGCCTTCTGTCATCAAATAAACAAAGCAGGAAAGGTTTGTTTACGTTTTTTCGTTTGTTGTTTTTTCATATTTCATACAAAAAGAAACAAACGAAATAGATATGTACATAATATAAACATACATATATAAAAAACACAAAAACTCACCTATAGCACACATCCCCCACCTTCCCCATATACCACAAAAAGGGACCACACTTAAAGGTTACCGTGCCCAAGGTCAGACTGAGAAGAAGGGAGCCATGGGATAGGTGCAGAATGGAGCGAGGGGAGAATCAGGGACTCTCCCCCATCCCATGCACACCTCACCCACAGGTTTTCACTAAACTGATGACATAAGTCTGTACCCAGTTTGCCATGTACCTGGAATTAGTGCTTTGAGCTGTTGTCTTTGTTCCTCTGCCTTCCTCTGTCTCTCTTTCGCTCTTGCAGCTGCTTCTCTTTGCTTGTCCTCAATGATACGAAGGGTGCGTTCGTCCGCTTCGTACCAGCTGCCCTTGTTGTCCCACACCATCTCGTCGATCTTCTCCAGCAGCTGCGTGACCTGAGCCGAGTTGCTTTTGTCCTTGTTAGCGAAGACGTGGTACCTGTTCCCACACCTCTGGACCAGCCACCTGAGTGCATCTCCCTCGCTCTCAATGTGCTGCTCGATGGTCTTCTCACCCAGGAGGTCCCCGCTGGTGAACAGCACCATGGTGTTTCTCCAGGCCCTCTCGCCCAGGAGTTTCATGTGTTCCTCCACGGGTCTCCTTTCCTCCACGTTGAACGCAGAGTCTATGGGAACGACCAGGAGAAAGGCGTGTGGCCCTGGGGGGCACTTGGACACGTTGAGCTTGAACCTCTGTTTGTCCGCTTCCGGGATCTCCATGAGGGACGGGGTGCCGCTCCACCCTGGGGCATCGACCACAACGAGATGCCTCCCCTCCACCTCATTGTGTCTGAGTTCAGACTGAGCGGTTCTGGTTCGGCCATACTCAAACCTATCCTTTCTCAGGATGGTATTTCCGGAAGAGCTCTTCCCAGACCAGCGTTCACCTATCAGAATAACCCTGACCTCTGGCAGAGGAACGCACCCCTGCTTACCTGTGAGGAACAAAAGAAAATGAAATATAGGTACAAGGGATGCATGGAATTTTTTTTTTAACTATTGTTAGTTCAGACACATGTCACATTAACCCTTACTGGGTTCTATAATTCCAACTGAATTCTGAGAAAATGTCCCAAGGAAACGGATTATGGGGAATGGTTTCTACTTTTGTCCATACACAATTTGTAAGTCGCTTTTGACTAAATGTAAATGCAAATAATAATAATAATAATAATAATAATAATAATAATAATAATAATAATAATAATAATAATAATAATAATAATAATAATGATAATAAACTGTATTCGTAAAGCACCTTTCATACAAGAATTGCAGCTCAAAGTGTTTCTCAGCAGTAAAAAAAAAAATACAGGCATAAAATGAGCACAAAATTGGCAGATCAAGAGCATAAAGTGCAAACGTAAAATAAGAATGAAATTAGCATAAACTAGCAGCAAACTGTACAAAGTCAAGGTAAGTCATAGAACATTAAATCACATAGTTTTTCATATTAGGATCTAACATCTTAAATAGGCCTCTTTGTTTACGGTTTGATTATTACTGATACACATAAAATAGACATATAAAATCATGAAATTGGCAGATACACAATGTCAGTCTTGAATTACTTTACAGATCAGTTCTGATTTACTTTACAGAACAATAACAATAAGTATGTCTATTAAAGTTGTATTCGTTTTTAGGCACAATAAATAATAAGAGCAGTAATTCGCAATTTTAAAATAGACAGTAATAAAAGAGTAAAATAGAATAGACAGTGTAAAATAGAATAGACAGTAAAATAATGCAATAGTGCAGTGCAATAAAATAGTTTTCATCTACACAGTACAACAATCACAGTCTAGATGCAATGAGTCCAAGCAGCAGAGTGTATTAAAAGGCTAAGGTGAAGAGGTAAGTTTTTAGCTTTTCTTTTTTTCTTTTTTTCTTTAGAGATTGCCTCCCTAATGTCCATAGGTAGGATGCTCCATAGCATTGGTGCATTTTCTTCTGGCTGTGGTTGGGAACCTTCAATAAACCACTAGTAATTCATAAAAAGCTGTATTGATTACTCCGAATCTGGATATAAAATCAGCTTGTCTGTTTAGTGTATTAAAAAGCTAAAGTGAAGAAATACATTTTTTGCTTGCATGCTTTTAAATATATTTAGCGTGTTAGCCTCCCTAATATCTAGGGTGTTCCATGGTTTTGGGGCGTAAATTGCCAATGGCTGCATCTCCAATCTTCTTTTGGCTGTACTTTCAGTAAGCTATAGCAGTGGATGATCGCAGTGTTCTGGAGGACAAGTAATTCACAAGAGAATTGTCCTTCAGTCCGCTCTCAAAGAGCACCTACGGGTGGCTGCAATTAGAAACTGGCCCCGGTAAATATACAAAACACCCGCCCACCCACCCAACCCCCTCCAATGTACAGTTTCTTCCCCTTCGAATTCAAATGTATATATATATTTTTTATGATATCTTTCTCTTAAACAGTACTGTATATTTGTATGTCATAAATGTCTTGATGAAACAGTACTGCATATCTGTATGTCATGTACTGTATGTCATAATGTCTTGATGAATTGAAAATGGGGGACCCTGATGTAAACAAGATGAAAGTATTTTTTTGGTCTGCATCCCCTTAACAATTGTTTGTATTGAGCCGTACTGTACCCATTCTGCAATCTGGAGACAGGATTCAGGTTCAGCTGGGTTTGCTTATTGTAGTAGACCTTCGGGGGAAGAGTGCATTCTACTTCTCTGTAGGTGTGTGCAAAGTGCACCGTTGGAATGATACCATCTTAGTGGGGAACTACACCTATTTTCAGAATTCATACAGTACATGCTATTCCTATGGTTAGACCAAAACTCTCTCCCAAATCCCAAAAGTAGAGCGGTAAAAACTCAAACTTGTGATGTCATCAAGTATAAACTCTGGAGCTGCTCCATATAGACAATGAATTGGGAGAGATGGTATAGATGACACTGAAAGCACCCAGGGGGATGTTTTGATTATATGTGTACATTTTCTGTTTCAGAACTGAGAACACTACCACAGAATAAAGATAATTTGGGTATAAAAACTTCAATGATATACGGTGGCAATGGAATGATATGGACCCTCTGGCTGCCAGTGCCAGTGGATATAATTATAATTAAAAGTATGAAAAGCATCTGTGAAGGAGGTACTTTTGGTGACTCACGTTGTTATGGAAACATGGAAATGAAAATAGAGTTCATAATGGTGTCCCTTGCTGCCAACAGGAGCCAGGAATCAGGTTCAGCTGGTTTCGCTTATTGTAAGGTAAGTAAGACATTTTGCTGCCATTTTGTAGGTTCAATGTTTACCAGTGGTGACTGTTGCATGTGAGCTACAGCAATATTACATTTCAAACCTGTATTATAAACAACACGAATTCTTCCATTTACAGTCAGGTCGTGTTTATATACAGAAATAAGCAATCACAAATAAATCATAAAATCACAAAGCATATAAAAACACAACAATAAGACAAAAGCAAGGGATAACAAATCAGCTAAAACACTTACAATTTGATTGACAAAGGTTGGAAATCAAGGTTTTAAACTGCAACAGATAGGATAATCTCAAACTTTCAGGACCGTTGGAGTTCATTCGATGTGCTAGTCATCGTGAAATGCAGATTTACCCTTTTCCGAGCAAACTCTGGGAACCTTAAGGACCAGCCAGTCACTAGAACGGGTTCTATAGTGAAATATAATTTCACTGTAACAGATATCCTTTTTGAAAAATGGCAGTACTACATCCTGGTCATCTACAAGGAAAGTATATGTTATATATACTCCTTGGTAAAAGCTTAAACTAATTTTCATTGAATATCATTTAAAATCTTTATTTTAACTTGTGAGACACTGAGGTTACCCTCATCTTTACAGCGATGGCGAGCTTACAAAACAAAGACACAGTTCATCAGCAAATGCATACATATACTGTAGGCACAATCTATAAGAATAAACATTAAAAATCAGCTAAGACAATTAGTTACAAGTCGACACACAGTGGTCGGAGATCATACTTTTATACAGACAGCAAAGAAGGAAGAACCTTCAGCTTCAGAGTCAGTTGGAGGGCATTCCATGTGTTGGAAGCATCAAAGGAAAAAGCTGTTTTACCTAGTTCAGAGCAAACTAGAGGAACCCTAAGCATTTTAACGTCCAAGATTCCATTCCAACAGTAAGAGGGAAGTTTACCAAGGGCTTTAAAAATAAACAATAATGACGAACATAAACTTCATGAATGTTGATGAACTCACGGTTGCTCGTCATTCTCTCTGTGTTAGTGGCTGTGGTCTCCCAGATCTCCGTAGGTATTTACCGTAGGTATCTCAGTCTTCGTGTTTCCTAGCGCCTATCACAGTAATGTGACTCCCTTCCGTGAGGTGCTATCGTCAAGAATCAGCATTCCACCAAACTGGTTTTCAAACACTGACGAGAAAGGACATGACTTTGGACTTGAAGCCTCATTATACTAGTGTGTGTGTGTGTGTGTGCGTGTGTGTGTGTGTGTGTGTGAAAGTGTGTGTGCGCAATGTGCGTGTGTGTGTGTACACTGTGAATGTGAGTGTGTCAGTGTGTGCGTGTGAATGTGAGTGTGAGTGTGTGTGTGTCTGTGTGTGTGTGTTTTGGGTCCACAAACATAAACATATTTAGGACCGCCAAAAGCCTAAGGCTGGCTCTGAACCTCAGTATTAAACTACAGATAAGATGTTACTATGAAGTGGATTAAATTGGAAAATGTATTTGAATAAGTATTTATTCCAAAGTAATGTACCACTACGTCATTTAACTTTTTTATTTAACAATACGATAAAAAAGACAATACAATGCAATGCAACACAACAGTTTTTTATAATTTAAAATAAAACATTAAAATCAGATGCAGTGGAGAAGTATGTGAGTAGAAAATAGGAGGACAGGATTAGTGTTTCCTAGTAAACACACCAGCACATTGATGAGTTTGGTAAGAGTGAGCATTAAAGCTGCAATAACTATTTTCAAAACATCTTATGGCCACCTGCTATCAGAATGTCTCGTGGAGCCACAGTGTCCTACTCAATCAACCTGCTCCACCAGTAGCTCTGTTGTTATCCCAGCATGTATTTTCTTTGTTGACAAAACCGAGCTTTAGCTCCACCTACTTTATAAACCAATGGTTTAATTATATCAACATTGTGCTGTCAGAATAGTGTTGTGTTTGACAGATAAGCACAGATAAGCAAGCATCAACAAAGTTGTACGTATTGTAGTTGAAATCTAGTTATCCGTACACAAAAAACACATTCCCCCCCCCCCCCAGCGAATCTCTTTGTTACAATGAGACTATGCACCGATCTCATTTGCATAAAGTTAAACATTTTCAACTTCATGCTAATTAATCCATCCAGCGCAAGGCGGCTGGCTCACAAAACTTGGACCAAACTGTCAAACGGGGATGTAGTTCTAAAATGAAGAATTACAATATGGATTACGTGCTTGTTTTTAGCTGCGACCAGCTGCTCTATTGCTCGCTCTGCTGGTTGGTTAATCGGTCCACAAAAGTGGCCCCGCCCTCTAGCGGCCACAGTTTGACAGGGAGGTCAAGTCTAGGTGTGAAGGTATGCGTTTGTGTGTGTGAATGGATGCACGTGTGGACATGGTCACAACTATTTCAGATTTGCACTCGTTGACCATGTCAAAGAGGCCTTTTGATCAGGAAAATACACTACTATGGAACTTTCTTAACCACATTGTAAATCTGAATATATATATCTGTTTACTCCAGTATTTACAAAGATTACCAACATAAACAAACCTTTTACAGCCACAAAATACAGAGAATACAATTAAAAATGTATATTTACTTGTTGTCTAGTCCCGGTATCAAAAGCTTAGCAACTATAGGATGAAAATTATTTTCGGCCCATTTGTTACATTTGGATCACTGATTGGGCCTTTCACTGCCAGAGTATACTTGTTTGTCTAGCAGATTTGACATCTCCATCCATGGCAGGTCCCACTGGACTTCGGTCACATCCTGCTTGGTTTTGGGAGGGTCCACATGCGCTGGGTCTTCTTTGGAGAGAGGCCAGCAACTCCTGGTGCCCCACATCCGGTGCCTATCAGTGATGGATGAAGTACACAGTTCTGTTACTTAAGTAAAAGTAGAAGTACCCCAATCTGATTAAAGGTTATGTTAAAGTGGTGTGTGGTCCAGTTATGCTGCTCTGGTTAAATGTTATGTTAAAGTGATACTGTATGTGGTCCAGTTATATTTCATTTATGGCTTTGCGCTCTGCCTACTGGAACTATCCCTTTAATCATATACTATCATGAAAACTGTCACCCACATGTACGCACCCACCTGCCTGACCACGCCCACATCCGCTCTCATATAAGCGGGGTCATGGCCACACTACCAGCTCCTTCCCTACTTTCACCACCGTGAAGTCCGTGTATAGCACCGCTTTGAGTTTAGTGCTAAAAGTAGTTGTTGGTAAAAGGAGCTGCGTCGACATTGTAATTTTGTTTTTCTGTCTCTCACAAATTTTCGAGAAAAAAAAAAGGATAATGTCTTCACCCCCAGAGAGCTTAGACGACTATCGCTCTGACCTCCACCAGCTCTTCACAGTCGCGGCTTCCTCCGTGCGTCGTGGGGCGTCCCTGGCTCCACGGCTGTGGCAGACAGGTGCACCTCAGCGGCGTCCGGAGGAGAGTGTGCGTCGCAGAGGGACCGTTGAGCTCCCATCTCCTGTGAGGTGGCCGAGTTCCGGTTCTGGTTTCCCCCCCGCCGGAGGGCAGTCAGCCGGTAGGCTGGCAGTCCCTCTAGTGGCCGGGGATTTGCGTCGCAGGCTCTTCGCCTCTGCTCGTTCTCGACATACGGCGATGAGCAGCGGGGGCGGACAGCTTAGCGGCTGTGTTGAGCTGGCACTGAGCGGGGATTCGCTCGTCTCGCCTACTCTCCATTGCGTCCGATGGAAACGGAAGATTACATGGAGGAGGCGGGGGCATTCCTGTTCGAAGCTCCGGTGGAGACAGAGCACTCTCCCCCTCGGGGAGTGGCAGAGGGTGCTGTGTCTTCCTGGAGAGCCTCGTACTTCGGGACTGGGTTAAAGTCTCCACCCCCGAGACGAGATGCCCTTCTATCAGCTGCACCGGATGCTGGCTCCCGCCTATCCTATGGAGACAGTGAGTGCAGCCTCCCGACTGCGAGGGATGCGAGCGAGGTGGAAGAAGGCGTGCAAGGGGAGTTGCGCGCCTTGTTCCCCGAGCTCTAGGCGGCAGTCGCCCGTGCTAACGGTGTGCCGCTGCCGCAGCCACTGCCGACACCTGTCCCTGACGACATGATAGGTCATCTCTGGCAACGTCGTCCTGTGAGGGAGGCGGGCGTCGTCTGCCCATTCTTCCCTACAATGGAGGCCTACGTGACGAAGAGACAGGTAATTCCCCGCATCGTCGGCCTTACCTCCACCTACGTGCCTTTCACGCAGGTGGAGGGTTTGGTCCAGGGGTTAAAAGGAAGGGGTGCCTCAACTTGATAGCCCGATGGCATCCATCCTTTGCCCCGAGATTTCCAGGGGAAATCGGCTAGGCAGTTGGCTATATGGAGTGACCAGGTGTTCATCGCCTCGACACAGAGCCTGGCTGCGACTTCCAACATCGCGCAGCTGGCGTGCTTCATATCAGGGCTGATGACGGGCGGGGTGGTACTGGACGACCACCAGAAGTACCTCCACGCCCAAGCGATGAGAGCCATCCTACACCTGACGCAGCTACAGGCGATAGCTGTGGGGAAACAGCGTGCCCTGGCCACTCTGATCCAGCGCCACCTGTGGCTGGAGCAGGCGGCCGTATTGGATCAACGGAGGGTCCCCCTCCTCATGGCCCCCCTCTCCGACGCTGGGCTATTTGGCTCGACGATGCAGCAGATGACGTCGGCCTGCAGGGACATGGAGGAGCAGCGGTCCGTTCTCCAACCCCACTTCCCCCGGCCCGACACCACCGCGACCGGAGGGCGGAGGCAATGCCGGAATAGACCTGCGGCCGTCGCCACCCCACTGCTGGCCCTGCCAGCAAAAGGTCCAAGAGTAGAGGAGGAGAAGTCGCCACCAAGACCGCTGCCGCCAGTCATCCTGCGCCCGGGGGGAACGGTAGGGAACGACGTGGCCAGACGGCTCCCCAGCACCGTCCCTCCGGGCCAGCTGCCCGCGGGGGCAAGCGGCACCCTGCGCGCGGCGGGCGGCGCAAGTGACACTACCCCTGCTGCCCCTGCTCCCCCCCCCCCCCCAAATATGATTTTGTTTATTTAATAAAGGGTCTATTTTTTGTTAACAAAACATGTGTTGATTCACTACATTTTGGGGGATACGACATGTGCAATTTTAAGCCCACAGCTAAGAATGCTGGGGTTGCGATTCTTGCTTGGAGTGTTTATGCAGTTTTCTCTGAAAATTTGCATTGGTTGCTATTGTGTATAACTGGGCAAGGCCTGTAGTTCTAACACTTAGCCAAGGCTTATGTCCTTCTCTCTACTTAAGACAGCGTTCTTTCTTACGTGAGTAAAAGTGAACTTGGGGTTTTATTGTATGATGAGAGTTGTGTGTGTTTCATGTAAAACGTTTAGGTAAACGTAGCATTGAGTCCACAACTGGTTTGGGTGTTAGCTTACAGAGTTGTACATATATAGCATATGAACCAAGGACCTTTGAGTCCCTCTCTTTAGTCTGATATTTTTCTTTGCTTAAGGGTAGAGGTAAAAATAGCAGGTGGCAAGTTTTTCGCACATAAGCCAGAGCCGTGAAATAAAACCAGTTTTTTACACAAACGAGGTTATCGGCTGTGGCTGGCGTGCAGGATGTAAAGCTATTACCGTAGCAGGTATGTGTGCTTTCATGTAGCACGCCATGCAACTGGTGTCGCGGCTCTGCCTTTTTTTATTGCATCGTATCTGGGGTGAGGTGGTTGAGAGGGGTGGACAAATACCCCCCCCCCGGATATAGTTATATCCTTTACGACACTGATTGGCCGCCTTTCTACCTATCAGTCTCCCTGACGAGCTGAGCAAGAAAGCTCGTCACAGGGAGGGGGAGGGGGATTTCCCTGTCTCCCACGCCATATTAGGATAGTGGGACACGGGATTTCCCCGGCCATAGAAGACATCACAGGCGCGTTTTCTTATTGGCCATGAGACATATCTGTGAGTTTCAGGACCTGTGCTGCAGGCCGCTGTTATTGTAAAAGCTAGATGATGCCATGCAGTCGAGACTGTTGTTATTCTGCTCTGCTCTCTATCAGTAGTGTTTATTGGGTTTTGTCACCGCTGTCTTCCCCTCTTACATAAAGAGCAGAATTGACGCGGTTGTTATTCCCAGGCTCGTCGTATGAGAGCCCGTGTCTGTGTCTCTAGACCGGCTTCCTGCTGCTCGTCCCAGACAGCAAGGGGAAACGTTGTGAGGCTCTTTCTTGTTCGAAATTCGACATCACCGTTCTCGGGTTCTTTGCGAGCATACACGCTGTTTTATGAATTCAGCGTGTGGTCTTACGAGACCGATCAGCGCTGGCCCAGGGTGTTTTTTCAATGATTGAATCCGCTTTGTGGGACTTGGTTGCCCAACATCATAAAAACTGCATTTTTTATGCGGTCGGCTGGGAAGGAGATTTTTGTCTCTACCGAGCGCCAGTGCACTAGGTTAGACTCGAGGGCTCACGTACATCTGCGTTCGCGTACTGACCGGCTTGGTGGCGCCCTCTGTGATGTTTTTGGATCGACACGCGTACCTACCCCCCTCTTAGGACTGGGGGCGGCGGCGGGACGAGGGCACGGGACTTGTCCTGGTCGCGCCGGACCGGATCAGTTTAACCCGTTGTCCGCCGGGGCACAGACAAGGTCTGGTGCCCCGAAGGACCCTGAGCTTTTCCGGGGGGGAAATGCCTGGGCGGGCCGGTTCGTCACAGGGGTTGATGTCATGGATGTGTGTGTCATATAGATGTCACTACGAGTTGCCCTTAACGGTGGTGTGCATTGGTCCATACTGTACTTTTTTGCACAATGTTAGGTGGGTGGTCCTTCTCCATTAATTTTACCCCTCCCTCCCTGCTGAGCCGGGGATGGGAGGGGGCTGTCGGGGAGGCTGTTTCTGTCAACTCCTCTATGCATCCCTGTGTAGGTCCCGGTCCTCCAGGCCCAGGTCGGGCCTCCCCCTCAATGACCTGTGGCCTGGGTTAACCCTTTTTAAACCTGAAACGCTTGAACTGCATTGTATAGCCTGTGTATACGCGCAGTTTCCGGGTTTTCTTAGTGGGTTAAGGGAGCAACCACTCTCTGTTAATAAACATAGGGGGGTGGTTGTCTCTCCGGTGTGTTGGTAGCAGAGTCGATTCTCAGGTTGAGCCCGGGTCTGACCCTGGCTGCCCGAGAGTATGCCCCCGCATCTTTCGTGACGTCTGCCAATTGTGTCAAACTCTTTCTCTGAACCTCGACCCCGCGGGATTAATAAATTGGCAAAAGGGCCTTCACCTATTTTAGGCCCTGTCCGATATGCTGGCGATGTCAGGGGTGGTGTCACCATTGACCGTCTGGTGGGGTCCCGATGCCGCGGCCTCGTTGACCTCACCCCGGGATGTGGCCTGGGGCTGAGGCCTCCTCCGCGCCCCGCTGCTACGGCCTTGCCGCGGAGTTGGGGCCTTTTGACCCCGACCCCGCGATGTTGGGGGCTGTGACGTTTTTTTTGCTTCACGTCCGTTCCCTGGTGGCGTGCGGGATGCGCGTCCGAGTAGTCGCGGGCCCTTCTATACGAAGGTAAGTCCCACGGTCTGCTCACCCTGTGCGTTTGAGGTGCTAAACCCTCTTAACACAGTCGGGTCTGGTCTCCCTCCCGTCCCTCACTAGGGGGGGCCGGGGGGCCCGGATCCTCCCCGGTATTCTGATGGTTGTAGGGGGCCTCAGTGGGTACATCTGTCGAGCTTTCCGCTCTGCTCCACTCTTGTGTTCCAGTAGGCCGAGCGCAAAGCCATAAATGAAAGAGAGAGAGAGAGAGAGAGAGATATCGCGCTATTTATTATCTACAATGTATAAAACAACAGCCTAGAGGCTTTTAAATACAGACAGACAGACAGACAGACAGATATTTCACAGACACCAAGCAATGCTGAGGGGAGGGGTGTTATGTAGCCTATTTGAGTACACCTGAAGACTGGGTTGTTGTTGATATGCAAAGACAGCTGTGGTCGGTAGTACTTAGCGCCGGGTGCTCACCTGGCTACTTGACTTTGCATGACAATGGCTCAGAGATGGACAAGCAGCCGTTTTCCGTGTGGTCCTATCACGTCGTGTCACCGTTTATTATCGTGCAGGGGACAATAACTGCATTCTGAAAACATGCAGGGTACATGTCCCATGTGCCCCCCCCCATAGTTACGACCCTGGTTCCAGTAGGCAGAGCGCTTCCATATGTTTTAGCCACATTTTCTATGTAAACCCCTTTTCTTCAAACAAATTAGTAACTGATGGGTCCAGAGTCAAATTTACAATATTTCCTTTGAAATGTAATAGTCCTCAAATGGAAATACTCAAGTAAAGTACAAGTACTTCGAAATTGTACTTAAGTACAGTACTTGAGTGCAAATACTACCCACCACTGGTGCCTATAATCCAATACAATGACATACATTTAGTGAATACACTCATTTGCTTTATGTGACTAGATGTCAATGATAAGATGTTGTATACTTGACATTTTTACATTAGAGTGACAAGTAAACTGAGCTACTTATTGTTAATTCAGTAGCTGACCTGTAGCGATGAACTATCCAACCAATCAGAGGAAGGGAAAAAATAACTCCCACAATGCAACAGGACAGAACTATCCATTTCCAGGTACCTGCAGAATGAAAAATTACAATTGTCTCCAAGTGTTGAAATAGACAGTGTTGGTTATTAATTTAAACTTATCTTTGGAATAATAATTATAAAGAGTGCACAATCCGATTTTTTAGGAATTGCTGGTACACATCATATCACTTATATCACATAAGTAATAACCAGGAGCCAGGTCCACCCCTCAGGATGTTTTTTGATACCTTTTTTCACTATTATTTCCTGTTATCCTATACCTTTGGCCACAGAGAGACTAAGGCTCAGCTTCTTCCCTCAGGCCATCAGAACAATATACTATACAACAATCACAACAAGTTATTTTCTTAAAGTGTCCTTTTCCTTCCTTTAAAGTGTCCTTTTCTTGTGTGTTTAAAGTGACCTGTGGTGCGTTTGTGTGTGTGCGAGTGCAGAATGTTGTGTTGTGTGTATGTGCAGGGGCGTAGCTGGGGGGGGGGGGGGGGGTAGTTTAAGATGATTCCAAGGGCCCAGCACTGGGGGGGGCCCATTTTTTTTTTTTTTTTTTTTTACTAGACATCACTCATGTGTATTATTGATGCTCTCATTGATACTATGTTTGTTTCTGAAGTGTGTGTGTGTGTGTGTGCGTGTGTGTGTGTGTGTGTGTGTGTGTGTGTGTGTATGTGTGTGTGTGTGTGTGTGTGTGTGTGTGTGTGTGTGTGTGTGTGTGTGTGTGTGTGTGTGTGTGTGTGTGTGTGTGTGTGTGTGTTGTGTGTGTGTGTGTGTGTGTGTGTGTGTGTGAGAGATATATAGAGAGAGAGGGGGGGCTTTGGTAGACTATTGCATTGGTCCATTAATTGAAGATGAACGCAATGCGACATCCTTTACTAGGCTCACCCACCAACAGTGCAGGTGCTGAACTGCTGATCCGAATGTATAGGTAAAAAACATATTATGCATTTTCATCAAAAAAAAAATGGCCAACAAAATTTCCGCTCGCGCGCTTACGCGAGCTCGCATTCACTGGGGGCCTACAAATACATTCTTTCATGGGGCCCAGCCAGAATCTGGAGCTACACCCCTGTGTATGTGTGTGTTCATGTGTGCTTGTGTGTGGAGAAATCACAAAGTATAGCATAGGGACATAGAAGAAAAACTGCACATTGTATAGGAATTAGGGCTGGGACTTTATCGCATGAATTTCAATTAATTAACTACAGAAAGAATTAAAAGTAAAAAAAAAGTATGCATTTAATTGCATGATGATTTTTCTTTATTGTGTAAGAATGTTATACCTTTCAAAGGAGACCACAGACTCATGCATGTGCTATAAGTATAAAGTATAATAAATCGCAAATCTCTTTTTTTCTTAGTCTGGTTTGTTCATTAAAAAAATTTAATAAGAGAAATTTAGATCAATCAAGACTTTTTTTTCCCCAATGGTCAACTGTTCTGGAATGTACTTGAAAGTACTGTGTTTTACTTTTACCTCGAAAGTGCTTGAGTTTACAAAAGGTCCTTTGCGCTATATATATATTATTCCTAATATTTAATCTTGAAATCACCAGTTGATAATGATAGAAAGGTAGCCCCAGAGTATTATTCTGATACTTTCCCCTATGTGTCCGGACACCATGCAAACTAAATGTCAGACTTATCTGACCATTTATGCAGTTGCAGTACCCTAATATTTGCAATTACATAATTTACATTACATAAAGCCAGAAGCTTTTCCCAAAAATAGTTTTTTTTTGGCCCCTGAGGCCAAACGGGGATGAGTTGGGGGTGGTCATTATCAACTGATGGCCCAAGGTATGGGATAACAGGAAATAATAGTGACATTTTTGTGTGCAAAAAACATCATGAGGGGTGGACCTGGCTCCTGGCCTATAACACAATCTGTTTTAAATCATTCTATCATAAAAAATTGATATCATAATTTGAAAGAACAGATCAACTGAAATGTACTTGTGACTTACTGTACAAATAGGTATATTGGACATCAATTCTAGTTACTGCCGTATAGGTCCTGCAGCACCTGTTTCTGTTATGCTTACTGAGGATTATTCTATCTCACTGCCCCATGTCATTGAGGATAAATGTGTATCAAGTATATCTAAATTTAACATAACCGGATTTCCAAAACACTGTG
The DNA here is from genome assembly GCF_963971535.1 of Notolepis coatsorum. NCBI lineage: Eukaryota > Metazoa > Chordata > Actinopteri > Aulopiformes > Paralepididae > Notolepis > Notolepis coatsorum. The sequence goes on along the minus strand of NC_140166.1, from coordinate 181,594,939 downwards.
ATTGGTATATTGACAGAACTATGCCAAAAACAAGAAGGTTCTACACAATGAGGAACAATAAATAGTATAAAAGGTATACCAAGTAATGAGCTAATTATTCTCACTAATATACTCACTAATCTGCAATGGATTTACAGAGTAATGTTTATAGACAGGTCAACAGCCCAGATTATATATTGCCCAGTAATCCCCACTGATGAAGGAACGTGTTAACATTTTGAAGTAATCTTACTGTCATCTGAGATCCTATCCATGGATGTTGAGTTGTCTAAAATGGGGGGGGGGGGGGGGGGGGGATCACATCCATTTAAACATTCAGTAATGAAAAGTACAATGTTGAAAATTCAAGAAAATATTTGAATAAGTAAAAGAAAAAAAAGACGTACTTCTCACAGACAACCAGCTCTCTGAGCTCTCCGTCTTTCTGTCTGGGGAGGCACACTTATAGAAGCCCTCGTCTGCACTTGTTGCATTATCGACAGGCATCTCTATGATGTTCTTTGAACTGTAGGAACTTTTAACTTCCACCCCGTCCTTAATGAGGATGGTTTTGCTGCCGGTGCTGTTCCTGTATTCACAGTACAGGACCACCGGATCTCCCTCCAAAACGGCGTGGACGGGGCTCATAATGATCATGTCACCATCTGTTGGACAACCGTGATAATCAGCATTATCTTACTGGGCTATTACCTTCATTATGGCTCATTAAAATCCTGTGCTTTGTGCGGACCTATCGCATTATAATTTGATCAAACATATTCTACAACTAAAGCCCCAATCTGGAAATAGTTTTGTTGTTGTTGTTGTTGCCATCACTTTGAATGTATTCATACAATGTTTTGGGGCCTTCCATTATGTTTGATAAACAAATCAGAACAGGTAGAGTCATTCCTCGATTACTGACAGTTGGGAATACTGGCCAAATGTCCAGGGGCCTTGCCCCAGACCACCAAAGGCTCAGAGAGCGCCAGGATTGTATATCAATTTGTTACAGCCACAGCCAGGGCTTTTCTCTCCCGTCTGTCAGCAGGTTCCCACGTCCATATGGGTCTCTTCCTGTACCCGCCTCACCATCATTCTTCCCACCTGTGCCTGACTACACAACTGACAGCTATCACCCCATCATGGAACCAGGATAAGAGGCCTGCACCCCTGCCACTCCTCGTCCGAGTGTTGTTTTCGCCTCACGTATTAGGACTCTTCTCTGGACCTCTAGATATAGATATATATATTATAGATATATCTTTCCTATAGTATAATTTGCGTGCTCTGTATCCTGCGTTATATTAACCCTTGTTCTCTGATGTGCAGGACGTCACCCCTCTGGCCTGCACCCCACCTACGGACCTCACCAACCTGCACCCCCCTGGACCTCACCTACCCACATCGCCCGTCTGTCTCTCCCCCACTCCCTGCTCTTCATCACCAGCACCCTGCCCCCTTGTCCTTCCCCGGTTTCATTAAACACTCTAAACCGCCTCATTCTCCTGTGCCTGTGTTCTGCTCTTGGGTTCTCTAGACACTCCCATAACACAATTGCCACATTTCACAAATGTCAATTGGAATATGTGCCCATGCAGGCATGATTCTACTTGAAAGGTCACTGTTTAAAGTACAAGTAAATTGTGTCAGATATCCTTTACCAAAAAGGCCAGAGAAATTAGTACTACATGCCCCCTGACCCCCTAGTCACATGTGTCCCCTGAGGGAAAACATTTTCCTGATCAGACGCCCCCTAGTGGTAGGATGTGTCCATGGCTTTATGCCAGAGTGTGTTAATCACTGTACTCAGTCAGATAGGCTGCAGCGGGAGCATGGAGCTGATGGAGTTCAGTAGGTCAGAAGAAATGCACAGCAGCACACCTGACATCCCCGTCAACTCAACATTTTCTTCTGACTTACCGATCACACAAATCTGGTCATAATGTGTCAGATTAAAATCCAATGCTACTCACAGCTCACTGTGATGTTGACTGCATTGCTGCGGCGGCCCGCAGGACACTCACACCAGTACAGTCCACTGTTCCCGCTGTTGGTGTTGGGGAAGAGGCACCCCTCTGGGACCTCCTCACTATTGGCGCCCTCCAGTAGTGAGCACAGTCTACTCTTGAGGTCCGTGGTTCGGACTTTAAAGTCCCCAGTGAGCTGCTTCAGTATCCAGCTGGTGGCGTTTCCCTCGGACATCATCACGGGGCACTGCACGGTAAAACGTCTCCCCGGGAACAGCTGTCTGGTGCTGGGAGTCACAGTCAATACGGGAAGGGATACCTCTGAGAGAGAGAGAGAGAGAGAGAGAGAGAGAGAGAGAGAGAGAGAGAGAGAGAGAGAAGTGAAGCAGAGAATCAGAGGGAGAGGGGAAGTTTTATTTTCATTACATTTTTTGTCATATAATAATAATAATAATAATAATAATAATAATAATAATAATAATAATAATAATGCATTTTATTTATAAGGCGCCTTTCAAGGCACTCAAGGTTGCCGTACAACAATTTAAAAACAGTTAAATTCACAATCACAATCCATTAAAATATAAAATCAGACAAAAAATAAAATCAGACATACGCCTGCCTAAACAGGTGGGTTTTGAGGTAGGTTTTAAATGGGATGATGGAGTCAATGTTCCTGATGTCGGGGGGGAGGGAGTTCCAGAGGCGGGGGGCAGAGCAGGTGAAGGCTCTTGACCCCATGGTGGACAGACGGGCTGGGGGGACGGTCAGGTTGATGGAGGAGGCAGACCTGAGGGACCGGGTGGGAATGTTGATGTGAAGGAGGTCGGACAGGTATGGAGGGGCGAGGTTGTGGATGGCCTTGAATGTATGGAGGAGGATCTTGTAGTCTATCCTGTGTTTAATGGGAAGCCAGTGTAGTTGGCGTAGGACAGGGGTGATGTGACTGATGACAGGGGTTCTGGTGATTATATGGGCAGCAGCGTTCTGGACCAGTTGGAGCTTATGGAGGAGTTTGTGGGGGAGACCAAAGAGAAGGGAGTTGCAATAATCCAAGCGGGAAGTGACGAGGGAGTGGACCAGGATTGCGGCGCTGTTGGGAGTGAGTGAAGGGCGGAGGCGGTTGATGTTGCGAAGGTGGAAGTAGGCGGACCGGATGATGTTATTGATGTGGGAATGGAATGATAGGGTGCTGTTGAGGACGTCACCCAGACTCTTGACCTGGGGGGAAGGGGAAACCAAGGAGTTGTCTATGGTGAGGGTGAAACTGGGGTGCTTGGTGAGTGTGGACTTGGAGCCAATGAGGACTACCTCTGTTTTATCACTGTTTAGTTTGAGGAAATTTGAAGTGAATGAATGAATGAATGAATGAATGAATGAAAACTTTATTAACAGATTGCAGAATGGGTACAGTACAGTACAGCTCAATACATACAATTGTTAAGGGGATGCAGACCAGAGAAAGACTTTCGTCTTGTTTACATCAGGGTCCCCCATTTTCAATTCATCGTAACATATATGACATACATGACATACAGATAGACAGTACTGCTACATCTATACATTTATGACATACCAGATTTGCAATTACAGTACTGTTTGTGATACAAAAAGAGTCCAGAAAGAAAAGAGTATATACATTAGGCGTAGAAACTGTACATTGGATTGGGTAGGTGGGGGTGGGGGGGGACTGTACATAGGAGGTGGTTGGGGGGGGGGGGGGGGGTGGGTGGGTAGGAGTGGGGGGGGGGGGGGGGGGGGGGTTGGGTAGGAGTGGGGGGGGGGGGGGGGGGTTGGGTAGGAGGGGTGGGTGGGGACTGTACATTGGAGGTGGTTGGGGGGGGGGGGGGGGGGGGGTTGGGTAGGAGTGGGGGGGGGGTTGGGTAGGAGGGGTGGGTGGGGGACACTGTACAACTGTACAAACAACACTGTACATTGGATTATTGACAAGACCATACTTGGTAATTTACTGTACATTGGAGGGGGTTGTGTTCGGACATTTACAGGGGCCAGTTTCGAGTTGCAGTCTCCCTTAGGTGTTTTTTGAGAGTGTTTTTGAAAGTGGGTAGTGATTCACATTCCTTTACAGCTTTGGGTAGGGCGTTCCACATTGATGTGGCATAATTGCGAAACGTGTTTAGTCCCTTGTTTGAGCCGAATCTGGGTTTAACATGATTTGTGGAGCTCCCTCTGGTGTTGTGATTGTGGTATTCACTGACCTTTGGGAAGTATTTAGTCATGTACATGGGTACCTTGGTCGTGTAGTGTATCTTGTAGACCAGGCCCATTGCAAGTTGCTGTACTCTGTCGTCTACTCTAAGCCATCCTAGGTTGTCAAAGTGGGCAGGGGTGAGGTGGGTTCTAGGAGTAAGGTCAAGCAGTAGTCTGACCAGTTTGTTTTGAGATGTTTGTAATTTTGTTTTTAGCGCCTTTGAGGTGCTTTGGTACCATGAGGTGCAAGCATAGTCGTAGTACCCTTGAATGAGTGCTCCTGCTAGAGTCTTCAGGGTATTCTTGTTTACCAGTGAGGAGATCCGGTACAAGAAACGAGTTCGTTGGTTGACTTTTTTTATTACATTGGATGCCATTTTGTCACAGGAAAGATTTGCCTCTAGGATGGAACCCAGGTAGGTAATATCTTCTTTCCTTGTGACAATATTGTCACCCACTGTAACTGAGAAGCCGTCGGTCTTGCTGAGTTTGTTATTTGAACCGAAGAGAATGGACTCTGTTTTGCCCATGTGTAATGATAGTTTGTTATCAGCGAGCCATATGCAGATTTTGCTTAGTTCTGAGCTGAGGGTTTTTTCAACCTGTAACTTGTTCTTGTCAGAGACCAGCAGGGCTGAGTCGTCCGCAAACAGGAACAAGTTGCAGTCACAAGCTGACGACATGTCATTTGCATAAATTAGGAACAGTAGCGGACCTAGTATGCTTCCTTGTGGAACACCACAGTTTACTGTGAGGGGGGGGGATAGGGTACCGTTTACCTCCACCATCTGCTCTCTCCCCTCCAGGTAGGATTGCATCCAGCTCACTGATAGACTATCAAAACCAATTGCTTTTAGCTTGTCAATCAGAATGGTGTGATTGACAGTGTCGAAGGCCTTTTGTAGGTCCAGCATGACCATGCCGCAGTATTTGCCCGCGTCCACCTCTTGTTTGATGTGGTCGTTTAAATAGAGAAGGCATGTGTCAGTGGAGTGGGATGTTCTGAAGCCAGATTGGAATTCGTAGATTCGATTTTTTTCCGCAAGGTATTTTTCGACCTGTTCGTATACAATTTTTTCCATGACTTTCGAGATGGAGGTAAGGATAGAAACAGGGCGGTAGTTGCCTGGGTCTAATTTACTGCCTTTTTTGTGCAGAGGGGTCACTCTCGCAATTTTGAAGTCCTTGGGGACGTGTCCCTGTTTTATAGAGAGGTTTATTATGTGTGTGATGACTGGGGTGATGGCGGCTGCTGAGTCTCTGAGGAATTTGGAGGGGATGTTGTCATGGCCAGTGGCCTTGTTAGGTTGGAGGGCGCTCAGTTTTTTGAGTACCTCATCTGTTGTTACCATTTCCAGTTTGAAGTCGTCTTTGTGGACCCCTAGGTTTTTGTAGTAAGCTACTATGTGTTCTACACCATAATGCCCTGAGTGGGAGGGTAGTTTGTTTACCAGTGTTGTGGCTATGTTTGTGAAGAAACTATTTAAGTAATTGGCTACATCCAGCTTTTCTGTGATGAGCGTGTTGTCCGTCTTTATGTTTATGTTTGAGAATCTGGTTTTAAGTTTTTTACTGCAGCCTAGTTGGTTATTGAGTAATTTCCAAAGTTCACGCGGTTTGTTTTTGTTTTCCTCGGTTTTGTCATTGATGAATTTTTTCTTTGCTGTTTTGATCATGGAGTTTACATCATTTCTTAGTCTGTTTCTTTCCAGTTTGAGTTCAGTCACGTGGGCTTGGAGTTCACTGCTCGTGTTAAGCTTTGACTGACTTTTACGAAACTCAGAGCATTTTTTGTCTCTGGTTTTCATAGCGGTCAGTATTTCAGCGTGCATCCACGGCTCAGCGCGATTTTTTTTTTTGGAACCAGGAATATACATTAAAAGGTACAGTGTACAGTAAATGCAATGAAATGCATTTAGCCCTGGCTCGCTTTCAGCTCTTAGAACACATGAATAGTACAAAAAAAATAGATAAAAGCTAACCTGAGAATGAAACAATAACAGCATATAATAAAAGCAATAGCAGCATGTAATAAATAAAAAACAATAGCAACATACAATAAAAGCATCAATGATTTTTCCATATTGTAGTTTTCTGGCTCCATGCATTAAGCAGGGGGTGTTGATGTTGCGGGGGGGGGGGTCCTAAAGAGAGACCCCACCTAAGCATAAATAGTGCCTATATACACTACATAAAATGGCTACAGCAATAACATTATCAACAGTCGTTTATAAGGAGGGGGCCCCATTAAAATCTCGGCACCTGAGCCCATTGTGACATAGCTACGGCATCGGTCGGTCTCCATGTAATGGGATTATGTTCATCTGATTACAAAAATTGGTAATGGTAGTAATCCATTAGAGCTGATGAATTCAAATTCAGCAATTACATTATGGATATGCTTGGTGATTACTAAGAAATACGTTTGTAAGAAAGAAAAGGTATTTAGGTGAGATTAAGATAATGCTATTCAAATGACATTCTCCTAGTCTTATAGAGATTCTAAACTAAGGAAAAATAAACCAAAAGTAACTGAAGATATTCCTGATCAGATTAAATTATGGAGTTGGAGTAATCCAATAGATTAAAGATAATTTTTTTTAATTATTGGTAATGTTTTTTTTTAAGAATCCGTAATCTGTAATAATATATTATCATAATATATTACTATCATCTGTAATGGATTATATTTTCAATTACCCATTTCCAACTCTGAGTGTTATTGTGTGCATTTCCTAGTAACCTGAAACCACCACAGCGGTGGCAGCTGATTGGTTCACCTGACACAGTCAGCTCGGCCGGGTCACTGAGCAGCGTGGTGGTGGTGGAGTTGTTGCCTGTCCCTTCTGCCCGGCACCAGTAGCTGCCCCCGTCCTCCCTGGTTACCACGGCGATAGAGTAGCTGTCACCGGAGACCAGATGTCCGGGGCGGGAGATCAGAGTCGCATGTGGTTGGTGTTTGAACCAGTGGTAGGTCCAGACGAGTCTTGTTGTGCCCTGTGCCACGCGACATGTGCACCGCATGGCCACAGATTCTCCCAGGTAAATGTTTGACCCTGGAGGCCATACAGACAGGTTGGCCTTGGGAGACCCTGTGGAACGTTGGAAACTCATTACTATTCTAATGGTGCTTGTATCAAATGCACTGTATGAGTGGACAAGGAATTTCCGCAGGAGTGAGAGTGTGCGTGTGTACGTGCGCACACGCGTGTGTATATGGGATGTGAAAGCTGTGTGCGTATGGACAGACAAAGACAGAGACAGAGACAGAGACACACACACACACACACACACACACACACACACACACACACACACACACACACACACACACACACACACACACACACACACACACACACACACACACACACACACACACACACACACACACACACAAACACGTTTGAGTGCACATGCTTGCTCTATTTCCTTGTTACCTTTAGGTCTAGCGGGTTGGACAACAAATGTTGTTAGACCTGAAATACAAAAAAGTATGTTATACAATATATGTGTATAAAAGACCAACAAACTAAAGGCCCATCGGTGCACAACAGTGACCTTTCAGTGACCTTTCAGACAGCAGTAGGAAATACTCTCCTCAGCTCTGAGTTGTTGAAACCTAGAGGGCCTGAAGGAGGCACACAAACTCAGTGTGATCATGGGATATTGCACGAATCCACACACACCTACACCTGTGTGATTTGGTACATAAGCAGGTGTGCCGTGCACACACACATACACACACACACACACACACGCATGCATGCATGCACACACACACACATATGAGGGGCCGATTACACACACACACACACACACACGCACGCACGCACGCACACACGCACGCACGCACGCACGCACGCACGCACGCACGCACACACACACACACACACACACACACACACACACACACACACACACACACACACACACACACACACACACACACACTGTTTCAGAGGAATGGTTGACATTTCCTAATGATGTGTGGTGTAGATGGCTATCCTCCCCATGGGTCCAGCAGGAATGCACTCTTTCGTGGTACCATCCTGTCAGACTTTACTGCAGCGTCTAGTTCTGCAATGATCATAGAGTTTTGGAACATCACACACATACAGAATCAAGGAACTCACAGGAAGGATTTTCAGCGCTAGATAATCAAGCATGTTGACTTGGCCACGGTTTTGGAAACTGCTTAGCTTCTTTCAAATCCTAGCTAGTGGGGATTCTTTTAAATTGGCAGGCGATTGGAATTCCAACCTCTGCTTGTTGTACTGATATCTCCAGTGGGCTACAACATAAAATGGCATAATGATCATTCTGAATCAGTACTCCTTCTCAAAACTGTAACTCCATAATGCAGACCCTTACGCTGGAAAATGTAAACTAAAACTGTTTTGTGTTTCTCCACCAAATAAACACTTCACACTAATCTGGCTCCCACAAATCATTGATCTTGTGTATTGATAAAAATCGAAATGCAAACCAACAACAGCAAAGCTTACGACTGTGTTACCACTCAGTTAAGTTTACAATATTGTTTAACTCACCCAGTAGTGCGTAGACGAGAATACTGTTCATTCTACAGAGGCTTGAATATCCAGTCTCTCTCTAAGGAACACAGTATGGCATTCGATACCAATTATCTCAAAGATGTCTATTCGCCACCTGAAACAACTTCATTTTATCTGTGGGTTCTAATCCAACAGAGTTCTGTCATTTTGAGGGAAACCAGCGAGACAGAATAACAGTTTGTCAAGCGAGGAGGAGCTTCGACTTCCCATCATAGAGATTACAGATGGTCATCTTGATGGGAACACTTCCTTCTCCTTCCCTGTTAATTACAGCATCAGGCAGGGAGACATTATTCAAAAGTAGACAGACAGACAGACAGACAGACAGACAGACAGACAGACAGACAGACAGACAGACAGACAGACAGACAGACAGACAGACAGACAGACAGACAGACAGACAGACAGACAGACAGACAGACAGACAGACAGACTGACAGACAGACTGTGAGAGACAGAGAGGGTCCAGAGCCATTGTGACAGTGGACCCCAAACCTAGCGAGCTGGACTATGACCCTCCCCTCAATAGATGGGTTAGGACCAGGCAACCCCATACCATTTGGTGAATAGAAAAACCAAACAAAAACAGACAATCACCCATCATGTTATGTAGGCCTATCTCTGTAAAAACCATAGTATAGTAGTTTTCATCTACTTTTCTCTATGACGATTCATAACTGGTGAGTTACAGCACTCATCATTGCATCCTGTATGATAAGATTGGTTTGTCTTCTCTATCAGACAGACTAAATAGACATTGGTATCTTAGACATTTATCTAAGGTCATTGATGGAAAATTGCCACCATACAGTATATCACAATGATGCTTGATTTGAATTATGGACCTTATCTGCCCCGCTCAACTGATTTGCTTACAAAGGGGTCCCACCAGTTCAGTCTGAACATGGTAAGTCTACCGTTTGTTTTGATGCACCAGCTTCCTAGAATCAATACTCCCAAACTTTTTTCAAAATTCTTAATTTAATTTGATCTTTCTTTGTTTTTTTCTCTTTCTCTGTGTTTTGTCACATTTATGCATATTTATTTGTTTCCCTTTTACTTGATGAACTTGTAATCTGACGACATTGCAAATTATGGTAAAACCTCAATATTAATTTCGAGAATAAATAAAGGTTTCAATCAATCAATCATCATTATTATACATTATCCCTCCCTCCCTCCCTCCCTCCCTCCCTCCCTCCCTCCCTCCCTCCCTCCCTTCCTTCCCTCCCATCTCCCGTCGCTCCCACATCCACATCCATACGGTTTCTTTCAGGGAGCGGGTTCAGCACATCAGCAGTCGGATGCTCTGGTGGAATGCATGCGAGGGAGACACTCCGCTCGGCTCGTTGTTGAGAGAGAGAAAGGGGGGCGGCGGTAGCAGAAGAGACATGGCTTCTAGAGACATCACTCCCTCCAGCTTCGCCAGTGTGAACAGGGATATTACAGGTCGGTCAAAGATAGTTTGCATCATTATAACGTTGTCTTTATCATATGATCCGCATCATGTATGAATGATCAAAGCTCCGATGCTTTCCCACCCCGCATCTGGTGGAGGCTGCGACCGCATTAGGAGATTATCATGAGCAACACCTTTTACATTTGTCCATAACGCTTTCTGTGAGGATTTTTTTAATGTGAAATACGAACTATCTCCTTTGCAGTTTAATGATTGATAGCCATTGTGAAAAAAGCATGCCGTGGTTTAAATGCGCCGCTCGGGGAAGATCATGTAATAAAAAGCCCAGCCTTAGGCCAGAGAGGAGAAGGAGCGATGTGAAAATAATCGTGTGCACTCGTGGGTCTCTTCTCACAGCGACGACCACGGTGTGTTCTGCATTTAGATTACTATATCTCTCAATATTTGAGAATATGAATTGTTCCTGTGAGGGCTTGTTGCAACTGAGGGATGTATTATTGTTGTCTGCAGTGTAACCATACAACTGTGTGCCATTTGTACAAATCCAACCATATGCAAACATACTGTGTGTATTTTATGAAATAGGAACATCTCACACTGCATGTCAAAGTCACAGTCACACTTGATTGAAGCTAGCACAACACACACATACACACACACACACGCGCACACACACACACACACACACACACACACACACACACACACACACACAAACATTCATATTCACACATCCGCCCACTCCACACATGCTCAGGGTAGCAGGGACTCTGCTGAGTTACTCCTAATGGCTCTATTAAACACACTGTGATGATTTATACAGTGGAATCCCTGCCTCTCAACTCACTCACTCACCTGCAAGGCCCGCCCCCCCCTGCCCCTCCCCCTGCCACTGCCCCGGCTGCGTCTAGTTTTTTACCAACCGGTTTCCAGTTCCGCGTTCGCGTTCTGCGATCTGATTGGCCACTGACGTTTCTGGTCATGTGTCATCTGCGCCAATCGTGTGACGCCTGTTTCTATCACCGGTTAAGCTTAGGCACTCTTTCGAAGTTGGTTAAGGTTAGAGTTTGTCTTAGAGTAGGGCGATAGAACACCAGCCCTGATTCCAAACTCTAACCGTAACCAACTTCGAAAGAGTCGCCTAAGCTTAACCAGTGATAAACTAGGCGTTAGGTAGTTTGCAGGCTGTTCGAGGCGGAAATAGGCGCAGAAACAGGCGTCACGCGATTGGCGCACATGTCACATGACCAGAAACGTCAGTGGCCAATCAGATTGCAGAACGCGGAACTGGAAACCGGTTGGTAAAAAACTAGACGCGCCCCGGCTCACACATACAGTATACTCTCTCACGCACTCACCTGCAAGGCCCGCCCCCCCGGTCCTCCCCCTGCCACTGCCCCGGCTCACACATACAGTATACTCTCTCACGCACTCACCTGCAAGGCCCGCCCCCCCTGGTCCTCCCCCTGCCACTGCCCCGGCTCACACATACAGTATACTCTCTCACTCACTCACCTGCAAGGCCCGCCCCCCCTGGTCCTCCCCCTGCCACTGCCCCGGTTCACACATACAGTATACTCTCTCACTCACTCACCTGCAAGTCCCGCCCCCCCTGGTCCTCCCCCTGCCACTGCCCCGGTTCACACATACAGTATACTCTCTCACTCACTCACCTGCAAGGCCCGCCCCCCCTGGTCCTCCCCCTGCCACTGCCCCGGTTCACACATACAGTATACTCTCTCACTCACTCACCTGCAAGGCCCGCCCCCCCTGGTCCTCCCCCTGCCACTGCCCCGGTTCACACACACAGCTCTCATCACGGTGGTGTTTCCAGGTAGCCCCTGCAGGGCTGCACAAGGTCATCACAATGAGACCCACTGTACTGTCTATCTTTCATCTCTTGGAGGATCAAGATGAAGATCGTCATCATCACTGTCGTCATCATCATCACTGTCATCATCATCATCATCATAAGTTGTGCACCATAGACCAGTATTTATTAAGTTGTGCATCATAGACCAGTATTTATTAAGTTGTGCATCATAGACCAGTATTAATTGTATTAAGTTGTGCATCATAGACCAGTATTAATTTTATTAAGTTGTGCACCATAGACCAGTATTTATTAAGTTGTGCATCATAGACCAGTATTTATTAAGTTGTGCATCATAGACCAGTATTAATTTTATTAAGTTGTGCATCATAGACCAGTATTTTTTTATTTTTTTTTGATCTTTTCCCCCCTCCATTTTCCTCAGATTTTCTCCCATTATGCCGTTATGCCAATTCCCAATCCCCTTCCTGGTCGCTGCGCACTTACCCCCCACAGTCGGTCTGGGAGAGTGGAGGCTATCACGTGCTTCCTCCGACACACGTCCAGCCAATCAACCGCTTCTTTTCACCTGGCAGCGCGGATTCTCATTGAGAGGGCGTAGCGTGTGGAAGGATCACACTATCCCACTCAAGTCCTATCCGCGCTTAGCAGGCGCCCCGACTGAACTGTAGGAGTCGCTGTTTACAACGACCCGGACCCACCCCGCCAGCTTCTCCCACCCTCTAATACTGCCAATTGTATTAGTGTGAACGGCCAGCCAAGCTGGTGACAACCCCGGAGCTGTGAGCTGGATTCGAACAGGCGCATATAGCCGCTCCGGGGTTTGGTGACGAACGCAATCTCCGTTACACCACCTGACCGCCCCATAGACCAGTATTTATTAAGTTGTGCATCATAGACCAGTATTTATTAAGTTGTGCATCATAGACCAGTATTTATTAAGTTGTGCACCATAGACCAGTATTTATTAAGTTGTGCATCATAGACCAGTATTTATTAAGTTGTGCATCATAGACCAGTATTTATTAAGTTGTGCATCATAGACCAGTATTTATTAAGTTGTGCATCATAGACCAGTATTTATTAAGTTGTGCATCATAGACCAGTATTTATTAAGTTGTGCATCATAGACCAGTATTTATTAAGTTGTGCATCATAGACCAGTATTTATTAATGCACATAAGATAAGATATTCCTTTATTGATCCCCTTGGGTACATTTGAGAAATTACATATACAGTACATACAGTATGATGTTTAAATCTTCTGCACTATCCGGCTGCCACCCATGCCACTGTGTGTGTGTGTGTGTGTGTGTGTGTGTGTGTGTGTGTGTGTGTGTGTGCGTGCGTGCATGCGTGCGTGTGTGTGATGACAGTAGACTAGATTAGAAATTCCCAAATCAGCATGGAAAATCTGGGCGGGGGGAAGTGAATGAATGTCGTTCTACCTCAACAACCCCACCATCTAGGGCGGCTGGGTGGCGCAGCGGACATTGCGCTCGTCACCAACGCAAGAGACACCGGTTTTGACTCTGGCTGTCGGCGTTGCCTCCGGCTTGGGCCAGCCGTCATACTAACTCAATTGGCAGAGTTAGCGGGTGGAAGTCGAATTGTGGACAGCAACTCCTACAGGTCGGTTGGGGACGCCTGCACAGCAGAGATAGGAAATGGCAGGGGTAGTGTGAGCCTCCCACACGTTACACCTCGCCAATGAGAGTCCGCGCTGGCAGTTGAAAAGATGTGACAGGCTGCCTCCTCGTGTATCGGAGGGGACACGTGATGCAAGGCTTCTATCCTCCCTACAACCGGCCAGTGGGGGGCATATGCGAGCAACGTTCAAGACGGGAGGGGAGAATTGGCACAGTGGAATTGGGATGGGAGGAAAATAGAAAAAGAGAAAAAGTGGATAAAAAATAAATAAAAAAATAAACCCACATCTGCCCTAGAGTAAGGCACTAAACCTACCATCTGCCCTAGAGCAAGGCACTAAACCCACCATCTGCCCTAGAGATAGTGCCCTGGGACGACAGTGGCTCAGGAGGTGAGAGTGGTCGTCGGTAGTTGGATGGTTCCCAGTTCAATTCCTGCTCCTCCCGGGCAGCGTGTCGATGTGTCCTTGAGCAAGACACTTAACCCCTGATTGCTCCCGATGTGTAGGTTGGCACCTTGGATGGTTGCCTCCGCCGTTGGTGTGTGAATGTGTGAGTGAATGGGTAAATGTGAGGAACAAAATTGTAAAGCGCTTTGGATAAAAGCGCTATATAAATGCGCCATTACCTTTATCTTTTTAGAGCAAGGCACTGAACCTCCATCTGCCCTAGAGCAAGGCACTGAACCCCCATCTGCCCTAGAGCAAGGCACTGAATCCACCATCTGCCTTAGAGCAAGGCACTGAATCCACCATCTGCCCTAGAGCAAGGCACTGAATCCACCATCTGCCTTAGAGCAAGGCCCTGAATCCACCATCTGCCCTAGAGCAAGGCACTGAACCCCACATCTGCCCTCAAGCAAGGCACAGAACCCACATCTGCCCCAGTGGAGATGCTTATTAATAGTAGCAAGTGCATGGCTGTGGTTGTTCTGGTCTGTGTGTGTGTGTGTGCGTGTGTGAAGATTTGAAGATGACTTTATTGTCAATATACACAAGGCAATTGAAATAGGTATTTTCGCATATCCCTCCTAGTTACACACAGTCCCCCACACACACAGTACATCAGAGAGGTCAGAGTGCAGGGTCGCCTGCAGTGCACCGCCCTTGGAGCAGTTTTGGGGTTCAGTTCCTTACTCAAGGGCACTCAGGCAGAGATGGTGGGCACCGTAGATGTAATACCAGCCACCCTTCAGTCACCAGCTCACAACCGGAATACACCCTCCTGCTGGTGCTGGGGATCGATCCAGTGACCTTTCAGTTAATGGCCGGCCTTTTTACCTCTAGGCTATCCTGTCTAGACTCTCCCTCCTACTGCAAAACCACCAAACCCCCAGGTCATTGCTGTAAATAAGAATGTGTTAGTCAACTTGCCTGGTTGAAAGAAGCGTATGCTTGTGCTGCAGTCTTCGACTGTGAGTGAGGTACCCCCTCTTTAGGCTAAGGCAGATTATATTATCTACACATGTCAAAGGTCATATGACTGATAGGGATCCTATTTGACAGGAAATGCTTCTCAGTGACTCACAGACATTGACGCATGGGCACATCCCATGCCTAGTTCGCCTGTAAGGAAGAGGTGACACTAACTTAATTCACTATAGACAGTTTTACTGGAATTGGAACAGTAAAAAGATGAATTTGGAGCACAATGTGGCTGTGGTTCACATGGTGTTACTAGAAAAAGACCATTTGATCTGAGATTCGTTTACAGAACAGACAAAGACATGCCACTTTGCCAACACCGTAATCAATAAATAGCTGCACTGAGTTGCACCAGCTGTACTTAAGTTCAAACATAGCCTATACAGTTATAGCTTAAACTCCTACTTAGTTATGATTTATGCATTACTAAAATAAAAGCAGTTGCATCATGGGAATACGTTACAATGCAAATTCTTTTCCCAGTAATTCCATGTCATTTTGCAACCCCATAATCAAGTAGAGGTTTCATTTTCATTCCAAAAGGCCCTGTTCACAGCAGCCATTCTGACTTGTCATATTGGGTAAACAATGTGTAAACATAGATAGTAGAATAATATATTCTGTATCTATGGTTTACGCCTTTGTTTACCCATCAATGACGTGTCAAAAATGCTGCTGTGAAAAGGGCCTAGTGGCTCTTTATGAAAAGAACCGTAAGGAATCCTTGCATGCAGTCAGCAAGATAATGAGTACAGTAACCATGACGATGGGACTCTATCTTTGATCATTGATTGGCTACTCAATAGTCTATGACATAGACACTATGCCCTACGTAGGCTAATCCTGGTGCAAGCAGACTCAGTGATTTGTGTTTACACCGCACCTGGCCCTCATTCATCAACGTGGCGTAGAATATGTTCTATTTCCACACGTAAGCACAGAATTTAGAATCAGTGCACGCACAGAAATATTGGGATTCATCAACCGTGCGTACACAGGTCCTATGCTCCTCCGTGTTGATGAATACCTCTTTGTTCTACCGTCAATGCTCGTGCATGATTATCCATATATGGTCATGAAAGTGATGAAACACCCCCCATGGGATGTGAAATAATGGACTGACCCGAGCGGAACTCTGAGAAACTTCACGGAGATTGTTCACTGCTGTCGAACCAAGAAGACACAACGCGTGTTATGGGATAAATAAAAGGCGGACTTGTAAACGGTGATGTCAGATATCAACGGCTCCCTAAGACCATTGCTGCAATTCTGCCTGGACAGCTCAAAATACTAATAAAGACCGTTCGTTGACCACTGTTTGGCGTTGGTTGTGTGTCATTATAACCATGCTGTAATATGAATGCCTTTATTAGTTGTGTTCGATTGGCTATATGATTTTTAGAGGCATCTATTTTGTTGTCGGTATTACCGACAACAAAATAGATGCCTCTAAAAATCATATACTATTGGTAGCCTATATGGATTACATATAATAGCAGCCATAGCCTACATTATGCAACAGTAACTTGCGCATACCAGTGTATGCGACGGACCAGTGTATACCTTATATCATATCATATTCATATAATAGTTTACTCTATCAGCATACCAGCATGTAATATGTTCTTTGTTAGAACTCAACTCGTTATTATTTTGCACATAGATTGCAGAAATACGGGAACGTTTTGATTTACATTAAAAGGCTTTGACATTGTAAAACTAAATACGTGGAATTCTGTAAGCATAATACAAGTCATATCACCCACACGATATGCTCTGTGTCCAGAGCATGTATGCTTTTCATTAATTTAAGACACATTATTGCAAGGGTTTTGTAATACACATACACCCTGGTGTCATTGCAATGCGTTTTTTTATTCTTTCTTATACAGTAAAAAGGGGGAAGAACACTATATCGTGGGTGTTCATATGACTTGTATTCTGCTTACAGCTTCGAAATTCCACTTGTTTCGTTTAACGTAAAGCCTTTTAAATATAATCAAAACGTTCCCGTGTTTCTGCGGTCTGTGCGCAAAATAATAACGAGTTGAGCTACGCGGAGCGCAGTCAGTCAGTACACCCCGTATATTCCGATAACGCTATATAAACCATGCTGCATTCATTCTGAGAGAAAGATCTATTATTCCAAATGCTATTTATAGGGTTTTGACCATAATTACACTACTGTTGCTATTTTACAATGAACTATAATGAATTACGGTTCATACAGAACATGCCAGTGTTGAAACTAATGCACAGAAGCTCATTTCCTTGTTGTAATAATATATTCTACCACTGGGCGTCAGCTAAGTGTGCTCCGAGCTGTGCGTACACATAAGCACGAAGTCAAGTTCAAGTTGAAATTGATGAATCCCACTCTTTGCTTAGAAATGGTCGTACGCACAGGTTAAGCACATATCTGTGCGTAAGACACGTTGGCCTGGGGTGTCTAGAACCTGTGTCTATCTGGTGTTTCATTTGGAGCAAAACATCAGATTTGTTGTGTATATTTACAGTCAATAATAGATGTCAGGAGACTAATGGCTGCTCTAGTACTTTGGTGCTGATTTTATAATTTACCTTCTCAAAATGTGTAGCCTGTAAATGACTAGTAATCGGGATAAATACACAGTGTGAAAACACAGAGTTATCTTGCTTTCTGAAATGTCAAAGCCTTTTCAAATGACACGGATGGCATTGCCCTGAGTTGGAGGACGCAGGGATGGATAAAGGAACTGCCCATCCAAAGGTCAAGCTTGTTTATCACTCTGTGTTGATTTGAACTAAGTTGATGTGTGTGGTGGTCATCTCATCTCTAAGCCCATCTGAAACAATTGTGTGTGTGTGTGTGTGCGTGTGTGTGTGTGTGTGTGTGTGTGTGTGTGTGTGTGTGTGTGTGTGTGTGTGTGCGCGTGTGAGAGAGAGAGAGAGATGATCAGTCGTGTGTGTCCAGTCCACTATGTTTCATGTGTTTTTTGTGCTAATCTGCCCTTTTATATACCCATATTTTTCATTTCCAGAGAGCATCAGGAAAATTATTGATAAGTCCTCGATCAAGTTTGTACGTGCCATTAAGCTTGACACCAAAAATGGCAAATCAGAAGACAGAATATTGGTAAGTTGATACTTTGCTTAAATGTAATGGGGTGTGGTGGTGGGCATGTTGATGGACCACTGACATATAAAATAACTGACTAATCTCTCCACACCATGAAACTGATTGCATGGATCCTGTTCAGTCGATTCCGTCTTCAATAGGTCTCTGCCACAGCTGTGTTATAAATATCCCATAATGATATGACGGGCGGAAACAGTATGGCACTGCTTTAAGAGCTCCATGATGTAACAGTGACAGTGAATGTGTTTTAATGCTGCGGCCACTTAACCAACTGCAATAAAAGTGCTTCCTCTCCTCTGTGACTGCTGGTAGTATGCGGTGATTAATGTAGGACAGTCAGAGTCTAGGGGAGAAGCAGCCATGGCTTGGGGTTCCTTTGAGCCTGGTGTCTCTCTGTGAGACCCACCGTGGAGGCAGTGGGGGCCCCGCAGTCCACAGCCTTTGATTCGGGGGGTGCTTTCATCAGAGAATATGGGACAGAGATATGACATCTTCATTTGAGTGACTGAAGTTTCTGCCAGCTATCTGGAGAGAATATGTGCCAGAGAGCTTTTTAACCATAGATTATAACCTATATTATCTTCAAGACTTTGGAAGGATTCCATTATTTAAACATTATTTCTGCATAAACCTGCAGTACAGTCAAGGAGTGTTTTCTAAAAACGAGCAAGTCAGTCCCTTCAATTCCCTGATGAGCCAATGAGCTTTCACCCCCAGCCGAGCAGGCTTTGATGAGCCAATGAGCTTTCACCCCCAGCCGAGCAGACTTGGCCTTGGAAGAGCAGAGATTGTGCTTAATGATTCATTATGTGGTGAGTTGGGGGAGTTTTGCATGTGCGCCCTTTGATATTCAGGGACTTTGATATGTCTATCTGCCAAGAAAATCTTTTCCCGTCCAATTGCTCTCTCTTTTAATGCTTCCCCTCTCACTTAAAGACAGATTTTCTACTCCTGCTGGGTCAGAGGAAACCAGGAGACGGTGCACGTTGGGGTCATGGAATAATCAGATAATGCTAAGGTCTTGTATTCATATTTTGTGAGAAAGGTTCAAGATCAAGATTGGACGTAAGGGCTTTGACAGGACTACAGGTCATGGTCAGTGGTAATGACTTGCTGCTCTGTCTCTGTGCCTGCATTAACCAGGTACTGAAGGTATCTTTTCTAACAGAGCCCTCCCCCCACCGTGTCAATCAAACAAGAAATTACTTGGAAAGACGAGCTCCTGTGAGACAGGCATGCATTATATAATTATATGCCACAATAACCATGATATGCACAGTCTGCCTTTGATGTGGGAGACTTTTGGATAAGAGCTTCTCTCTTGGGGGCAGTCCCTCTCTCCTCCTCCTCTGCTTCATCAGCTTGTTTTACCTCTATTTACTCCTCCCTCTCTCTCCCTCTCTTCCTCTGTCTCTCTCACTCTCCCTCTCTCTGTCTCTCTCCCCCTTCCTCTGTCTCTCTCACTCTCCCTCTCTCTGTCTCTCACCCTCTTTCTCTATCCACTCTCCGAGTCCTACCCCCTGTACCTCTCCCTCTACCTGTGCTTCTCTCTCTCTCTCTTTCTCTCTCCCTCTCTCTCTCCCCGTCTCTCTCAACTTCCACCCACACCCCCAACTCATCACTGTAATGTGATACAATCTGGTATCTTTAATCAACTCCTTCAGACAGTCCCTTTGAAGTGAGATATAGTACCCCCCCCCCCCCCCCCATCCTCTCTCTGTAACTATAACTTCACTATAACTATACTAGTGCAGTGCCTGTTGCGGGGGGGGGGGGGCGTGCCCGTTTGGAGTGGGCCGGTTTCTTGGCCCCCCAGAAGTGCTGCTTGAGGCTGCGGTTACACTAGGGCCATTTCATTTAGTTTCATTTCGCTTTTCAGAACGCTGCGTATTGGCAGGCAAGTAAGAGTTAAGTTAGACGTCGTTTTGTTTCGTCTATTATATACATGTAGTACAATGCCAAAGCAGTAGGTGGCGATGTAGTTCAAACATGAAGGCCATTTTCAACCAATCAGAAAGGTTGAACGTGCCACTACACTTCCTGCTAAAAAACAACAGTCCACCATCTTTAAATACCCCTCACGTGAGCCATTTAGCCAACGTAGCATTTATTTTTCAGCAAGAAAACAAAGTGCAATAAAAGTGCAATAAACAAAAACGGATACATTCACTGTGTGTTCTGCCTCTCATTTGTTGATGAAACAAAACCAACATCAACACAATTTACCACCAAGAGCGGATAGTTTAGTCTCACAAAAAGATCTCCGGTGTTGTTAGCTACATGCTAATGTGAATGGCATTCTCCATGTATATAGTTAGCATCGAGGCTATTAACGTAGTAACGTTAACGCTAGTAGAAATGGATGAAAACTTTATTTAACAAATTGCAGAATGGGTACAATACAATACGGCTCAATACACACAATTGTTAAGGGTATGCAGACTGTTGGACTGGGCTCCTTATAATAATAACTTGACAACACGTTGGTAGCCGCAGCTACTTGGGACAGCTCTGCTGTAAACACTGGAAATAACCGTGCGTGTTACACATGAATAAGCAATCTGAGGAGGACGCAGCTGATATCCTGTATAGCCTCCCCATATGGCCGGTTGGTGTCGGGAGACAGCAAATTATATTAATTATAGCGCGATATTGCAAGTGACTCCCAGAAATAGTTCTGATGTTTGGACTAATGGACGGAGTCGAGGTCCAGCCAGGGGAGAATTTGGCGTCGGTCTCTACTGCGCATGGGCATTGGGCAGACCGGCTCCGTATCCGGCTCGCGCAAATTACATGGCACCATTGTCGGCGAGTTTCGGCGAGTTTCCAAAACGAAAACACCCTTTGAGCGTTGCCACTAGGAAAACGCGTTTTCCTGCCAAAACTGCGTTTCTTTTTAACTTGGACATGCAAACGTAATCATTCGAAAATAAAACGTTGCTGTTTTACCCCAGTGTAACCATGGCC
The DNA here is from genome assembly GCF_963971535.1 of Notolepis coatsorum. NCBI lineage: Eukaryota > Metazoa > Chordata > Actinopteri > Aulopiformes > Paralepididae > Notolepis > Notolepis coatsorum. The sequence goes on along the minus strand of NC_140166.1, from coordinate 181,573,789 downwards.
TGAGGAGACCCATGGCTCGGCTGCTTGCAGCGTTGAGGAGACCCATGGCGCGGCTGCTTGCAGCGTTGAGGAGACCCATGGTGCGGCTGCTTGCAGCGTTGAGGAGACCCATGGCGCGGCTGCTTGCAGCGTTGAGGAGACCCATGGTGCGGCTGCTTGCAGCGTTGAGGAGACCCATGGTGCGGCTGCTTGCAGCGTTGAGGAGACCCATGGTGCGGCTGCTTGCAGCGTTGAGGAGAACCGCTCATCCGATCGACTTCTCACTCCCTTGGGTCCTCAGCAATACACCCGCCAAGTGTGAAGTCGGTCGGATGACCTGTTGCGTAACATTATGCGTAAAGATTATTGTTATAGCGCCACCATCTGGCCAAATGGTACCAGATTCGACACTGCACTCTTCTTTGTCCTCAGTAATACACACACGGATGGTATGAACGGTTCTTGAGAAATGCAAACTACAGACATGCAGACACGCATGCAGACACACACACACACACACACACACACACACACACACACACACACACACACACACACACACACACAGATTCCTTCCTTTATAGTTAGATAACACCTCTCTTGTTGTGTGGGTGTAACAGCTGTCTGACTGTTAGGTGCTGACAGGCCTGAATCAAGCACCGCTCTCCCGATACCTCAGGGGGGGAGAGGGATAATTTAATTACTGCTTTTCATTTAGGAGGCAATATACTGTAGCATTGATGTTATTGTTTAGAGAGGGGGCAGAGAGAGAGAGAGATAGAGAGAGAGAGAGAGAGAGAGAGAGAGAGAGAGAGAGAGAGAGAGAGAGAGAGAGGTCCACAGGGAGTTGTTCAGAGGGGACGTCAGAGAGGACGGAGTGAATGATCGGGAGCGACGGAGCAGAAAAGGAGGAGAAAAAGAGCAGAGGGCACGGATAAGGGGAGAGGTAGAGTAACAGCGAACCTTACAATCCCGCATTGTTTATGTGTCAGGGGGGGGGGGAAGCAATGCTCAGGAAATGTTTACAAAATGTTTTAATGTTTACATAATCGAGAAGCAAGAAACAGAATCACAATTACTTCATTACAATAAATCCAATCATATGAGTCCAGTCGATCCAGTACATTTGCATATCCTTTAACCCCTTCAGGTGTTGAGTCTCACGGATGAGATAGAACTGAACTGTTCTAATGAGGATGTCACAATGGAAACTGGCCGTCAAAAGCTATGGAATTCTGAGAAAACATTCCAAAAGAAATTGCAGACAATACACACAGAGATCGGCAAACAATACACACAGTAGAAATAAAGATAACATTCAAAAATAAGAAATGTTTAATGTGGTGGTGGTGGCATTTTGGTGAATATGTGTGTGTGTGTGTGTGTGAAGTGAACACGAAATCCTTTTAATATGTGACACGCTGCCTCACCCTCGTGTTGAGCAAGTGCTGGACAGTTGTCAGGTTGCAGCTGATGATGATCCACCCTGCAGCCTTGGTAAACATTTAGCTGTTTGCTCTGCATACAGTAGCTAGGTGCAGCAACCGGACCAATTATTGTAATGGAGAGAGGATGAACTATGTAAAGCCAGACCTACCGGTACGACTGAGAGAGTTGTCAAGCGGACACCTCCCATCAGATGCTGCTTCATAAGGAGGCTCCCCTCTATACAACCTTTCTGCCAACAACACTAGCTTAGCATCTACTGTCAACAAATACAGTATTCTTCCAACAGACACAGGCTCCGTTGATGCAGGCTCCAGGTATTGACAATGGCTGCGCTACATTGTTTTAACAATACACTACACTATGTCCCATATGCCATATTGGCCGCCAAACAGCGTTGCCACCTTCAATAGTAAATCTACTGACATGTTTCAGTCTCCCCCAACTGCCCTCTGTCTGCCCAAAACTACTGTACATCTTTCCTAATTTTCTCCCTCATGGACAAAGCCAATTTTATCATCATCACGACCCTATTGTGAGACGATAAACAACAATGTTGAATGAATTATTGACCACGATTGTCCTGAGCTGCCATAGTAGGAACATGGCAACAGTTGTTATAGTAGACTGTTAAAGGTTTCCTGTCTGATTGGCCTTGCATAATTTAAAATAATAATTAAAAGTATCTCAGAGAGTACATTTTTTAATTATTATGTTAAATTATGCAAGGCCAAGCAGACAGGAAACCTTTAACCATCTTGCTCACTTGCATGTTGCTTTTACACTGGATCAGGATTTCTTGGGTTGATGTTTCTAGAGAAAATCGTATTCTACTCTTGTTTATCTATTATTTGTCATAATATGAAACCCAGACACGGTCTGACCTAAAAACCATTAATCTTACTAGATGACAGTACATGCATATACTGTACACATCGTCATACAGTGTATATTGGTCATAGAAGGCTTTTAGCTGGATCAATGAATAGAGAGGACTCGTCATCTCTCTCTCTCTCTCTCTCTCTCTCTCTCTCTCTCTCTCTCTCTCTCTCTCTCTCTCTCTCTCCATTACCATGGTAACTCATAAGAGCTTGCCGCTGACCACAGGGAACTTTTGCTCAGTATGGATTTAATTTGTGCTTCATTCTCCATCTCAGGTCCTCACCACATGGCGCCTATATTTCTTGGCAGCCAAGGTTCCCACTAAGGTAGGCTACCCCTCTCAGACTGAGCAGTGTGTACTAGTTGGGGGATGTGCCCTGATACTTTCAAATGTGGACATTTATTGAGATTTGCCAGACCTTCAAACTTAATACTTATTATTTTTCATACGTTTTTTTTTTACATAAATATATACTGTATTTATTTTATATTTTATATTTTATAAATATTTATAAAGCCAATTACAAATGCACACTGGTTAGTCTACAAATCAAACTAAGTATAATGTATTGAGTCTAAACAATGATAATAAACTGCTTATGGCTAATAATACCTATAATAAATAACAAACTAGTTGTGGAGTTGGAGTTGTACACATCGTATGTATTAATTAACTAAATGGTTGTTTACTGTTATCTTTTACAACAGGTAGAAACCACATTCAACTTCCTAGAAATTCGGGCCTTGAACTCCCACCCAGATCACCAGGTATCTGAAATTAATGTTACTATGTTACTATCCTTACACCTATCATGCTAATATGTCTATACTACTATGCACTCTAGTGTAACACTCAAGTTCGACACTGTTTGACGAGCAATACCACTTACCCTTAGGTGTCAGAGGTGTACATGTTGTTCACAATTTTGAAGTCGCTTTGGATAAAAGCGTCAGCTAAATGACTAAATGTAATTGTAAATGTAACCTTAATAATTTACCTATCTCAATATCTGCCCTGGTTTGTTTTATTGATCCTCCAATCACAATAGTTGCTTCAGAGGAAAGCAACAGTTGCGATTGGAGGATCAAGAAAAGAGGGCGGGGTTTGAGATTGGGTCATTTGCAACGTGCATGCATTTGTACCACTTTGTTACCGCTGATTGATTGTCTGAGCAGTTGTATAATGGAATTGGTTATATCATCTTGGGCCTCAAAGAATCAGCAAAAGCACTTAAGCGAATTATCTGCATTGCGAAAGAGATGTTCCTCTTTTTAAAGGAGTCACCGTGACAGTGAAGGATTCTCTGTATTAAGGGATAAGTATTCTCTTATTGAAGACAATACAAAGCAAGATGCATTATTGAAAATGATCCCACAGTTCCCACTCATATAACTCATTTAAATCTGTTGTTAACTGTCTGTGCAGGTTGTCATAGACACGGATAAGTCCACCTTCTCCCTGAGGTTCCAGTCACGCGAACACCTCAACCATGTGATCAGCCATGTTAACTACACCCTGTCTCGAATATTCAACAACTCTGTTTTTGCGTAAGTGTCTTATTATTAACAGCAACTTAAAGGTGCTATAGATAACATTCAGTCACTCTGGATGTTGTTCCACGTAATTAATCAATAATGTTTTTTTTGGGGAAAGCTATACTTTTATTCTGCACCTTTCGAAAGGCTCTGTGAATGTATTATTATTATTTTTTAAATATGACTACATAAAAAGTTATCTATAGCACCTTTATTTATTTTTGATATATTTTTTTACATAATTCTTTAAGATTCAAAATTCAAGAGATTTATTCGTCACATGCCCGCCTTGATTGTGCAAAAATACAATAATAAAATAGATAATAAAATAGACATGCTAAAAGCATCTGCGTATTTAGACCACTATCAGTAGGGCACGTGCCCTACTGATGATCATCTGTGCCCCACTGATTAAAAAAAAATATATATATATATATTTTTTTTAACAAATGTTTTTTATTTTCCCTTTTTTAACATGATCAAATGATCATTTAACATGATCAAATAATTATTATAATATTTTTTACTTCGCTTTGAAATATTATAGTGAAATATTTTGCACTGTTGTCGCATTTATCTTGTTGAAATCCTCCAACAGGCTCTTTTTTGTAAGTTGACTGGTTTGCACACCAATAATACAGTGCAATAATAGAATAGTAGAATAGATAGTAAAATTATGCAATAGAATGGCCAGAGTAAAATAGTGCTACAGTACAATCAACAACGGGGTGTATTAGAAGGCTTTGGTGAAGAGGTACGTTTTTAGCTTATTTCTGAAAATATTAAGAGATCTAGCTTCCCTAATGTCCATAGGTAGTGTGTTCCATAACTTTGGTGCATAGTTAGCAAAGGCTGCATCCCCGATTTTCTTTAGACTGTGGCTTGGAACCTTCAATAGACCAGTAGTAGATGATCGCAATGTTTATACTTTGAATATAAGGAGGAGGACCTTGAAATCAATTCTAAATGTTACCGGAAGCCAGTGTAGGTTACTTACTTGTAACTGCGGGTTTGATCCAAGGAGTAAATTGCCCCATATAGCTCTGTAACATTTCTCTTTTTGTTATAGGACCGACTAGTAGGATTTCAGTTTTGCCCTCATTTAATTTTAGGAAGTTGTTCGTCATCCATTTGTTTATTGCTAAGAGACAGGCGGAAATGGAGTTTATAGCTGTGTGATCATTTGGTTCAGCGGAGATGTACAATTGTGTGTCATCTGCGTAACTATGGAAACTTACATTGTGCTTTCTAATGATGTCTCCTCAATGTTCAATGCAATGTTCAATGCAAGTAAAGCACTTTAAACTTTAAGTATGACTAAATGCTTTCTTGACTATATATATAGTAACTGTTCCAAAATGCATAGATTTCTATGTATTTTAGGGGTTTGGGGGGCTAGCTCTTTTTAATATAAATGTCAGATTGTATTATTTATTTCATAGATTTCTATGCATTTCAGGAGTTTGGGGGGCTGGCTCCCCAAAATAATTAAATAACATAACCCTAACCTAACCCTAAAACCGAAATAAAGTAAAAAAAAATAGTTACAAAATCCACCCATTTTCGCCCAAAAACCGGCCAAAACCGTACAGTACAGTGCTGGGTCTAGATACGCCCCTGGCTAAAAGTAATAAGAATGTAATAAGAATGTTTTGTTTTTTAATTGAAAAAAACAAAACATTCCTGGACTGTTCTGTCATGGTCATTTTTTATTTGTTTCTCACGTAGTTGTGTGTAATTTCTTAGTACATACAGTATGTTAGTGGATTATTCAAGATACCGTAGATGTTTTGTTTTTATTGTCATCATAATGTGAAAATGAATGAAAGAATCTTTCAATAATTCTCCTTTTCTTCTCTTCTCCTTTGCTTCTCGCAGCCCTTCTATCTGTCACTCAGACAGTGACCTTTCAGACAGCAGTAGGAAATACTCCCCCAGCTCTGAGAGCTCTGTTGAGACCCAGAGGGCCTGCGGTAAGGGAGGCAGGAAAAACTCAACAAATGTGATTGTGGGATTTTATACACATCCATACACACCTGCACCTGTGTGATTGTGCACACACACACACACACACACACACACACACACACACACACACACACACACACACACACACACACACACACACACACACACACACACACATACACATATACAGATTCATACAGTATATACACAAACATACATATATATATATACACACACACACATTGACACGGCAACCGGAGGATACAAAGGAGGTCGTCCCAAATGCTTTCCCCAGATGCTCCTGTTAAATTGCTCCAATACACAAATAAAAGCGTAGACTATTATGATGACATAGTTTTACTTCCTCACACTCTCTCTATCTCTCTCTGTATTTCTCTCTCTTTCTCTGTCTCTCATTCCCTCTCTCTCTCTCTCTCTCACTGAAAGAAGCAGCTGCGCATGTCGTCTAAAAGCTGTTTGTTTTTATATGCTGTTTTCCCCCTCCCTCCTGGGTCTCAGGAGGCTTCTCAGAGACCTACGGTGCCCTGTGCGACTATAATGGTATCAGCTGCAAGGAGGAAGTACAGTGGGTAAGAGCCATGTTGTCGATGTGTTGTGAGTGCTTCTGAGTGTTATACTTCCCTGAGCTCTGGGGCCGTGTACTGTGGCGGATAGACTCATGAGGGTAATCTCGCTCCTAGGATGTGGACACTATCTATCACTCCCAGGACAACCGTGAGTTCAATCTGCTGGACTTCAGCCACCTGGAGAGCAGGTGAGCAGAGGGGGGGGGGGCAGTCATTTAATTACATTTCAAATCTTTATTTATTCTCGAAAAATACATTGAGGTTCCTCTCGTTTGCAATGCTGTGAGATTATAGGCATATTAAAAACAATCGTTGAATAAATAATTAGATGTTGAATAAATAGGAACTGTTACAAACTGAAGTTTTTTGAATTATCCAGTGGAGTACTGGACTTTTAGCATGAGTTCAAGATCATTCAGAGAAGCTGGGGCATTAAAACAACAGGGCCGACTTTCCAAGTTCAGTCTGTACTCGGGGGACCTTAAGAAATCAAAATATATCCCAGTCCTGACCTCAGTACAGGTAAAACTAGATTTTACTTATTTTTATCTGTTTCTTATCTGTTTCCAGGGACTTGGCAGTGATCGTTGCATCAATGGCATATAACACCTGGTTCACCAAACTATACTGCAAGGACCTGCGGATAGTACGTACCGTGCATCCTTGTGTTATGTCTCCCTCTGTATTTTACTTGAGCGATGGAAAGCAGCTCGAAGATACTCTGTTAACTGAACTGAACACAAAGAGATCATTAAGCCTGAATGCTTTTGTTGCCCCAGGGGTCAGAGGTCACCGAGCAGGTCCTGCACACGCTCAGTAAGTCATCCAGCCTGGAGGAAATTACGCTGGAGAACGCCGGGTTGAAATCGTGAGTTCCTTCACCACATCTTTCTCTCTCACTTTCCTTACAATGCTGTAAACGTTGTGTTTAGGCAACGTGTGCCTCTGGCTGTGTCCACGTTACAGACACAAGAGTCCGTGTGACTTGGTCGTAATGCTCTCATAATCAATTATTCATAATCAATAGACGTTTCGACCCCCACATCTGATGTTTCGCATGATCTCAGATGTGGTCAGTGTTGACTGAGACAGTCAGTGTTCAATTGAAGCTTCAATTGATTATGAATAAATAATTTTGGGGGCATTCTAATCGATTATGAATAAATAATTTTGGGAGCATTCTAACAAGTCGTGTGGCTTCCATTTTCCCTTCCTGTCTTGTACCTTTCATATTTATTTGGATGTGTGTGATCTAACCCTTTTTTTTTCTTCTTTTCTTTTTGTCGTAACAGAGATTTCCCACAAAAGTTGTCAGTAGCTCTTTCAGAAAACCCCGCCTCTGCCATACACTCTCTCAACCTGGCCCACAACTCCCTGGATAACCAGGGTACAGAACCTTCTCCTACTCCTACCATCTCCTACAGGCTGTCCTGCCTTCTGGCTGAGTGGGTTCTGACCCATTCTCAGTGGTGGAAGAAGTACACAGTTCCTTTACTTAAAGGAACACGCCAACATTTGGGGAAATTTTCTTACCGTCTTCTCCAGAGAGAGACAAGAAGATGCATACCAGTTTCCTCTCTGTGCGTTCAGTAGAAAGCTATCTGGCTGCATGTTAGCCTAGCTTAGCACAATGAATGGAAGCAGACATGACCGGTTAGCCTAGGCATTGTCCAACTAACACCTCTCCCGAAGGCTAACTGGTCATGTCCGCTTCCATTCATTGTGCTAAGCTAGGCTAACATGCAGCCAGTTCGCTTCCTACTGAACGCACAGAGAGGAAACTGGTATCTATCTTCTTATCTCTCTCTGGAGAAGACGATAAGCTGTTGTTGGTGTGTTCTTTTAAGCAAAAGTAGAAATATCCAGATAAAATAGGATAATAAAATAGTAAAATAGTACAAAATCCTACTTAAGTAAAAGTAGAGAAGTATTTGATATTGAATGTCAATGTACTTATGCATCAAAAGTACACGTTCTACGTGATGTTTGTGTATTCCAGTGCTTTGGAGCATTCAATCCTCGAACTGTTGACCTCTAAAGGTTCAAGTGGTATGTGGTCCAGTTATGCTGCTCTGATTACGTTCAACAACTCTGAAGTTGGCAGGCTTCAAATTTGAAAGTACATAATCTTCATCAATTCTTTCCATGTTTCCTATGCAAAATCTAAAGTAACTAGTATCTGATGGGTTCAGATAAATGTAGTGGAGTAAAAAGTACAATATCTTCTTTGAAATGTAGTGGAGTGACAAACTACAAAGTTCCCTAAAATGCAAAGTACAAGTTTTATAATTATAAAAAAAAGTACTTTCGTTCGTAGTTAGTTTCTACCACTACCCATTCTCTCTTGCGTCATCTTATCTGTTTTTTTTGTTTTTTTTAAACATAACATAAATTTAGACACACAAGCATTAACAGTAAATATCCTAAGTAAATCACTGGATTATACATTTCAAATCAATATAAATGTAGTTTACGGGATATATATACCTAATACTTGCAGTCCAATACAATACATACATATGCTCTTGCTCGCTCTACCCCCCCGGACCCCCACTTGGATAATCCATCCATTTTAATTCGTTTCTAACCAGGAACTACAATTCATATGCTAGCTTTTATTCTCTCCACCACTTCTAACCAAATTGCAATGTTAGTTTCACTGATACCTAAAATTCTTGCTGTAGATATCTGTTTTCTTATCTGTTTCACGCGTGCGTTTCTCCTCTTCCTCTGCCGTAGGCGTGTCCAACTTGATCCAGCAGGTGTGTCGACTCAGCAAAGGGCTGCGTCTCCTCAACCTCTCTAAGACCTCCCTCTCCTCCAAAGGTGTGGATGGCCCTTCTTCTCCTTCTTTCACCTAACCTAACCTAACACAACACAACACAACATTTGGTGGACAGTGACACCTTACAGTACCATGAGTGAGCAGAGTATTTTATTTTATTTTATTTTTTTACTTTCTCTTTTTCCCCCCTTCTTTTTCCGTTTTTCTCCCATCCCAATGTTAGTCGTTATGCCAATCCCCAATCCCCAATCCCCTACCTGGTCGTTGCGCGCTCTGCCCCTTACCGTCGGTCTGGGAGGGCGGAGACTATCACATGCTTCCTCCGACACATGTGTAGCAAATCACCACTTCTTTTCACCTGGCAGCGTGGACTCTCACTGGGGGAGTGTAACGTGTGGAGGACACTACCTCCCCCAGGATCCGACCTCGCTGTGCAGGCGCCCCGACCGATTTGTAGGAGTCGCTGTTTTACAACGACCAGGACCCACCCTCGCCGGGTTTTCCCACCCTCTAACACTGCCAATTGTGTTAGTATGGACGGTCGGCCAACCCGGAAGCACCACAGCTGGATTCGATCCCACTGTCTCTGTGGTGGTGGGCAGACACTTAGACCGCTGTGCCACCCGGCCGGCCGAGCAGAGTATTTTTAGCAGTGGAAACTAACCCTGGCAGTATTAGTGCTATGCTCTAGTCTACCCAGTGAGCTACAGGAACACAGGATCCCTTCATTCCCCTTTACCCACCATCCCTGTCGACAAGGTATCCTCTCCCTGTAGTTCAGCCCAGCGTTTTTGCGAGACGTCTCTAACATTAACCCTTTCACTATCACACTACCAAAGGGTTAATCCTTTCATTACGACAATACAGAAGGTTAACCCTTTCACTGCCACACGACAAAGGGTTAACCCTTTCACAATCACACTACAGAAGGTTAACCCTTTCACTACCACACTACAGACGGAGTGAAAGGGTTAACCTTCTGTAGTGTGGTAGTGAAAGGGTTAACGCAGGACAGTAACTCACCAGGCAGACAGAGGCAGCTGGAAATTAATTCATTAACACCTGCAGCACTGTTTCGATTTTATGAAGACATATCTGATTGAACAAGCCTCAAAGCTCAGGCTAGATTTATAGCTTTAGGTGATATAGACCTCAATACCTCCAGTACTCCCCCCTACAGAATGTCATGTTTTATCCTATTACAACAGAGTAGAGATTTACAATGTGTTTCACATGCCTCCACGCTGGTCTCTCCTCACGTCACCCTGTGGAGAGTCAATATTACATTGAAACACTTAGATAAAACATACTGGTTCACGTTACCTTACCCCTCTCTCTCTCTCTCTCTCTCTCTCTCTCTCTCTCTCTCTCTCTCTCTCTCTCTCTCTCTCTCTCTCTCTCTCTCTCTCTCTCTCTCCCCCCTCAGGTGTGGTGTCTCTCTCTCAGGCTCTGTGCTCCAGTGATGAGTACTCCAACTCTCTCCTGCACCTGGACCTCAGCAAGAATCCTGGGGTTCTCTCTGGGGAGGACGCTTCGGTCAGAAAACGCGCAATGCTGCTTTTATATGCCTATTTATTACATTGAAAAAACAAATCCCATCTGACCAAGTATTTTAAACGTATTCGGAGTTTTTCAGAAAACATGTGAATATTTTGCCAAAGGGGTGTGATCATTTTACATTTTACAATTACAACGGAACCTGAAGTGACAATATCTTGAAATTAGACAGGTCACTCTGTTCCGTTTTTAGATAATTTTTTTTGTTTTCAGAAAATCCTTGAAGTTCATTTGTATTGTACATGTGAAATTACCTCACCCACAAGAAAATATTCAAACACTCATTGCAAAATCAAATCGCTTATTAAGATGGAGATGTCTTGCCGTGTATGAGCTCAGTTTGATACCTATAGTGTCTTTCTCCGCAGAACCTGTACCTCTTCTTGTCTCAGCCCAACTGCCTGGTCCATTTGGATCTGTCAGGCACAGATTGTTCTGTTGACTCAGTAAGTAGTGGAAGGATCTGATACCCTAATGTAGAGCTCGCCTCAGCTTAGGGAATCTGAGTCTGGCCCAACCAAAAAACAGAAACATTTCTGATTCTGATGGTTAGCAAGGCTTCTCAGCTTCTCCTCTACTCATCAAAACAGTTTCCCATGCTGTGAGGTGGGAGCTAACAGCAAAACAGGAAGCGACTGGGTTTAAGGGAAATATGGTCTTATCATGAGAATTAGGCTGCCTGTTGTTTCAGCAATGATCTAATTTGTTTACTTTATATGCAGGTATCACAACAATGATAGGTACTGTTGGGGTCAGTCGGGTACTGTTGGGGTCAGTTGGGTACTGTTGGGTTCAGTCGGGTAATGTTGGGGTCAGTCGGGTAATGTTGGGGTCAGTCGGGTAATGTTGGGGTCAGTCAGGTACTGTTGGGGTCAGTCGGGTACTGTTGGGGTCAGTTGGGTAATGTTGGGTTCAGTCGGTTACTGTTGGGTTCAGTCGGGTAATGTTGGGGTCAGTCAGGTACTGTTGGGGTCAGTCAGGTACTGTTTGGGTCAGTCGGTTACTGTTGGGGTCAGTCGGGTACTGTTGGGGTCAGTCGGGTACTGTGGGGTCAGTCGGGTACTGTTGGGGTCAGTCAGGTACTGTTGGGGTCAGTCAGGTACTGTTGGGGTCAGTCAGGTACTGTTGGGGTCAGTCGGGTAATGTTGGGTTTAGTCAGATACTATTGGGTTTAATCAGGTACTATTGCGTTTAGTCAGATACTATTGCGTTTAGTCAGATACTATTGGGTTTAGTCAGATACTATTGCGCTTAGTCAGATACTATTGGGTTTAGTCAGATACTATTGGGTTTAGTCAGATACTATTGGGTTTAGTCAGATACTATTGCGTTTAGTCAGATACTATTGGGTTTAGTCAGATACTATTGCGTTTAGTCAGATACTATTGGGTTTAGTCAGATACTATTGCGTTTAGTCAGATACTATTGCGTTTAGTCAGATACTATTGCGTTTAGTCAGATACTATTGGGTTTAGTCAGATACTATTGTGTTTAGTCAGATACTATTGCGTTTAGTCAGATACTATTGCGTTTAGTCAGATACTATTGCGTTTAGTCAGATACTATTGGGTTTAGTCAGATACTATTGCGTTTAGTCAGATACTATTGTGTTTAGTCAGAGGGTTTAGTCAGATACTATTGCGTTTAGTCAGATACTATTGCGTTTAGTCAGATACTATTGTGTTTAGTCAGAGGGTTTAGTCAGATACTATTGCGTTTAGTCAGATACTATTGCGTTTAGTCAGATACTATTGGGTTTAGTCAGATACTATTGTGTTTAGTCAGATACTATTGGGTTCAACATGTCTCTATCTTCTATCCTGCAGCTATTCGGGGCTCTTCTGAGAGGGTGCTGCGCCGATCTCTCCTTTCTGAACCTCTCCAAAAACTACTTCTCTCACAGGTTAGTCAGATCATTTTAGATTAACTAACTCTTTCTTCTCCTACAGGTTAGTCAGATCCTTTTAGATTAATTGACTCTTTCTTCTCCTACAGGTTAGTCAGATCATTTTAGATTAACTAACTCTTTCTTCTCCTACAGGTTAGTCAGATCCTTTTAGATTAACTAACTCTTTCTTCTCCTACAGGTTAGTCAGATCATTTTAGATTAACTAACTCTTTCTTCACAGGTTAGTCAGATCATTTTAGATTAACTAACTCTTTCTTCACAGGTTAGTCAGATCATTTTAGATTAACTAACTCTTTCTTCTCCTACAGGTTAGTCAGATCATTTTAGATTAACTAACGACGCTCAAGAGTGGAGATGTGAAGCACATTTTTGATATTTTTTTTCCTTTTCAAGTTTACATCACATCTCTCTCTCTCTCTCTCTCTCTCTCTCTCTCTCTCTCTCTCTCTCTCTCTCTCACTCTCTCTCTTTATCGGTCTCCCATCTTCATTTCTCCTTCAAATGGGAAATCAGAAATTAGCTTTGTGGAATCACTGGAACATTGTGTCTCCTCTCTTTGCGTGTGTCTAATGCCATTTAAAAAGAGAACTCACAGAGCTGTCTGCATAGATAAGACTCATGAATATTTAAGCAGAGCTATTCATCATTTGACCCCCGCTAGCTCTTCAGCCAAAGCAATCTTTCTTCCGGTTCTCCTTCTATCCCAGAAATACGGGGAACTATGCCCAATTTCACAATTCATACATGTTATTCCAGGGGTTTTCAAACTTTTTTATACCACAACCTCATTTTATTTAGGATTATTTTGGCGACCCCACACTTAATGTATTGCGTAATTTCAATGTGGAAATAAGGAATATCAAAATAAAAGCACACGTTGTTGAACTTGATCAGGCATATTTATTAGAACATTTTATTACAGCACTATGTTATCAATGAAATTAATGAATATTATCAACAAAAGCAACGGAATTGTTTCTGTATACACATTTATAAAACGAGGCATATAATGTAGATTTCCATAGCTATGCGGATGATACACAACTGTACATATCTGCTGAACCAAATGATACAGCAATTAGCTCCATTACAGACTGCTTACTGGCAATACATAAATGGATGAGTAAGAACTTCCTGAAACTAAACGAGAACAAAACTGAAATTCTAATTATCGACCCCAAAAATAAAAAAGAAACGTTAATAAAGAACCTGGGAGGACTAACCCCTTGGATCAAATCTGAGGTCACTAGTCTCGGGGTTATCATAGATTCAGAACTGAACTTCAATTCTCATATTAGCAAAGTGACGAAAACATCGTTCTTCCATCTCAGAAATATAGCAAAAGTACGACCATTTATTAATCAGAACGATGCTGAGAAGCTAATTCATGCATTCATATCTAGCCGGTTAGACTATTGTAATGCACTTTTCACAGGTCTCCCTAAGAAAACCACAGAGAGGCTTCAGCTAATCCAAAACTCTGCAGCCCGACTGCTAACTAGAACCAAAAGGAGAGAGCACATTAATCCAGTCTTAGCTGCTTTACACTGGCTTCCTGTAACATTTAGAATTGACTTTAAGGTCCTTCTCCTTACATACAAAGCTCTAAATGGACAGGGACCTAGCTACATCGCCAACACTCTAATAAATTACACGCCAGCAAGAACACTGCGATCATCAGCTGCTGGACTACTAGAGGCTCCCAGAAACAGTCAAAAGAGGATCGGTAATGCAGCCTTTATCAACTATGCCCCAAAACTGTGGAACAAACTACCCCAAAACATCAGGGAAGCCAACTCGCTAGACATCTTCAAAAGACAGCTTAAATCTCTTTGCTCAGGCATTTCAATGAAACATCAGGGTATCCTGACACAAATTGTACTTACCTGCACTATTCTTACCCTGCCTACTTTTATACACTGCCTATCAAATTCATGTGTCAGTTCTATGCTAATTTTATCTCACTACCTCCTACTGTATGCACTGTAATTTTAAGAGAACTATTTTATCACACTTTTTACTTCTTACTGATGCACTGCTCTGTTGTATGTTAAATACCCTGTTGTATGTCCGTTCTATTGTATAATTTTTAGACTATTTTTAAACTGAATCATTTTAAACTATTTTTATTATTTGTATTACTGAATGAAACTGTAAACAGAGAGCCTATTGGGATGCTAGATCCTAATGTGAAACACTGTGATTTACCATACTGTACCTTGCTACCTGTCTATATTTTTTATGCTCACTTATGCCTGTATTTTTTACTGTTGTGAAGCACTTTGAACTGCAACCTCTGTATGAAAAGTGCTATACAAATAAAGTTATTATTATTATTATTATTATTATTATTATTATTATTATTATTATTATTATTATTATTATTATTATTATTATTATAATAAATTATTATTATTATTATTATTATTATTATTATTATTATTATTATTATTATTATTATTATTATTATTATTATTATTATTATTATTATTATTATTATTATTATTATTATTATTATTATTATTATTATTATTATTATTATTATTATTTATTATTATTATTATTATTAATAATATTATTATTATTATTATTATTATTATTATTATTATTATTATTATTATTATTATTATTATTATTATTATTATTATTATTATTATTATTATTATTATTATTATTATTATTATTATTATTATTATTATTATTATTATTATAATAATGGAGCGTAACAGTAAGAAGCATTTTGTATGAAAGTATTCTGTACTTCTGTATGACAACTATTAAAGAACTTGATTATTATTATTATTATTATTATTATATTTAGCCCAAATATGTTGCCAGAACATAAAAAACATTTAAGAAAATGCGTTCACATGCGCTTTTGCAAGAATAAAAAAAAAACAAGACTTAATGGGAAGGGTGTGCTTGTACATTTGAACAGTTCCATGATACGTGGCTGCGTTGTGAACATGACTTTCTCGTCACACGAAAGATCAATTTGCGCCTCCTGCTCAGACAGTGGGAGGCCTGTTGCGTCATGCATAATGAACGGTTCTAGGATCCAATTGTCCAAATTGTCCATGCTATCTCTTTCGGGAAAATAGTTCTGAAATTGTTCAATGAGCCCTTCTATGTGGCTACAGATGATGGGCTTCAAATGATTTTTTGCAACATTCTGTTCCTCCAAAAAAGCCATCAAGCTGAGTAAATACCCCAAAATCTCCGCTGATTATCCTGGAGTGCCACAAACGGAGTTCCTTAAAGGGGAACTATTTTACTATTTATTTCAGTATTTGGGCACTTTTACACAATCCCTGTGCGTCTATGGAACACCTCTGTAATTTTTTATTTTATTTTATTCATTGTTTTGTATTTCTAATCAAGTCCTCAAAAACAGCATTTTTCTACCTCAAGATCTTAAGCCGTTTTGAGCCTGGGCTCCAACCACTGTGGGAACTGTGTGGAGTGTGTGGAGATTCAGCTGATTATCATGCAGCTGAGTCTCTCTGACATCACAGATCAGCACATTTTCAGATGACTCAGTTCAGTGAGGGTGAATATTGTGAGAGGAGAATTGGAAGAATGCGCCAATATGAGAATTAGAGACATAGATCATATTAATATAAGTCCACATAGCTAGGAAACAATGCTAAACACTGAAAAAGGCCATTTATAAGATAGTTCCCCTTTAAATTAATCCAGCTCTCCATTTGAGTCCAAACAGGTCTGTGTCCCGACCTTGTAGTCCCAAATTCAACGCATTGAGGCGGTCAAAGATGTCGACTAGATCATATATCATTATCAGCATATTTCTCTGCCAATGTATTGTTTTTGTCTGCAAGGAAAATCTGCGCTTCTTCTCTCTCTCCGCGCTTCTGACAACAAACCTATCCATTGCGAGTGTCAAGGTTACACACCAAGGATGAGACGTGGTCTCCGCGATTATACATGCGCAGGATGTAGTGAGATGTGTATTGGAACACTGTGTCAGCCTCCGATGAGGGGAGGGGCGAGACATGGCCAATACAAACAGCTGCCAGGTGGAAAACTCGACCTGAGTTGGGCTTGTTGGTTTTCACTTGTTTTTATTCATTTAAAAAAAAAATTGCCAATGCGTGACGGTGACCCCATTATCACCTACCCGCGACCCCGTAGTTGTAACAGTTATTCCCATGGTCTAAGACAGTCCAAAAAATATTAGTGAACACGAACAACCCTCTCCAGTGTTAAAAGTTGAATTTGTGATGTCATCAAGTATACAGTCTAAAGCTGCTCCATACACAATGAATTGGAGAAATATGGTAAAGGTGACACTGAGAGCGCCCAGGGTAAAGTTCTGAGTATACAGGCACATGTTCTGTTTCAAAACACTACCAAAGAATTAAGCTCATTGTGGACATAAAAAATAAAACAAACAGCAGCTCCAGAATATTTTATACCCAGTTTAATCACCTATACATTGTATATTACTGTTACACTTTACTGTAACATTTGCACTCTGGTTGGATGCCAAACTTATTTTCGTTGTACTGTACTTGTGCTATATGATGACAATACATTTGAATATAATATAATCTCATTTATACCTGATGACGTCACAGGTTTGAGTCTTACTTCTCTGGCGTTGGGAGAGAGTAGCTCATGTTCACAAATATTGATTGAACTTCCCCCAGGCCATGGGAATAACATATTGGAATTGGGTTTTCATCGTTATTTTTTATTCGATATTTCCATTCATTACAGGCACACAGACTCTGGGTTAACATGGGGATTGGGAATCATCCTGAGAATGCCAAAGTGCAATACCGGCCGCATCCACCCAGGTGGCAGTATCGAGCACCCTTTGAAACATTATATCTTGTCCTGTGCGTCGATCAAAAGTCTCCGGTCCGACTTTTCTTTGTCGAGCAAGTGGAGCGGATTATGTTGGCGACACGATCGACACCAATACTGGGACTCGCAATCAGATAATTTGAATATTCTTTTTGGGGTACATCCTAGTGAAGGTAAGGCCTATATGGTATCAATCCTGCTGTGATCCACCCATGACTTCACTTCGATCACAACATTTGTGTGTAACGTTACTCCACAATGTGTGCCGTTGGTGACGATCAAAGCATAAAAAAAACGCCCCCACCCCCACCCTTTCATGCATTCATGATGAAACATAATACCGATAATATAGATTTGATTTCGAAATAGTAGCGTGTACAGGCGAGAAACGGCAACGTTTTTAGTGAAATGCACGTATTGCTGCATAGCGTAGTTTTCTGGGATTAGACAGGATCACTCTGAAACTATACTCATATTCACCACGGTATAAAACGGGAATGTATGGATGAAAAAAGTATTTCTTTAACACATATTGAACGATAGATAGTCGATGTCAAATGGGCCATAGTATTGTATCCATAGCTATAATATAGAATATAGTTATAGCCCTGCAAACACAGCCACATATTCCTATCTTTTAGAGCGTCAGCGTGGTAAGTACAAACGATGCTCAACTGCGTGGCGTCCAAAGAGTTAACCTACATGTCAATAATGTAACCTCACCCTGTCTGTGGCGAGTCTCATCCCAAAAGTTTCTGTTTCCCTTCTTGTGTCTCTCCTTTCTTTTAATCTCTCGTCTCCTTCGTCCAACAGGAAGGTGAAGGATTCACTGCCACTGTTCCGCCAGTTTTTCAGCTCAGCCTTTAGTCTCACCAACGTCAGCCTGGCCTCCATGAAACTGCCCCCCGATGTTCTCAGGTGAGCTCTACGTTTCATTTCAAACCTTTATTTAAACTCGAAAGGCAACTGAGGTTTCCCTCGTTTACAGTCACGGTGAGTGTACATACAGAAATAAGCGGCCTCCCGTAGGTGCTCTTTGAGAGCGGTTTTGAAGGTGGGTAGGGATTCACATTATTTTACGGCTGTGGGTAGGGCGTTCCACATTGATGTGGCATAATTTCGAAACGTGTTTAGTCCCTTGTTTGAGCTGAATCTGGGTTTAACATGATTTGTGGAGCTCCCTCTGGTGTTGTGGTTGTGGTATTCACTGACCTCTGGGAAGTATTTCGACATGTACATGGGTACCTTAGTGGTGTAGTGTATCTTGTAGACCAGGCCCATTGCAAGTTGCTGTACTCTGTCGTCTACTCTAAGCCATCCTAGTGTTACACCCGCTAAGTTCCTAGCTTTAAGAAAGACACAGAGTGTAGGTTAATTTTTTTTAATTTTTTTTTATCTTTCTTCCCCTCCCTTTTCCCAAATTTTCTCCCATCCCACCCTTCCTGGTTGTTGCGTACTTTCCCCTACTGTTGGTCCGGGAGACCGGAGACTGTCACATGCTTTCCTCCGACGCATGTGCAGCCTGGGGCAGGTTCTCACCGGGGAGAGTGTAGCGTGTGGGAGGCCACACTATCTCTCCTTAGTTCCAACCCTTGCTGAGCAGGCGCCCGACCGAACTGTAGGGGTCGCTGTCCACAACGCCCAGGACCCACCCTTCAGCTTTTCCCACCCCCTGATACAGCCAATTGTATCAGTGTGAGAGGCCAGCCAAGCTGATAGCAACGCCGGGAGCTGGATTCGAACAGGCGAATACTAGTGTCTCCCGGTGTTGGTGACGAACGTAATCTCCGTAAGCCACCTGCCCCCCCGAGTGTAGGTTAATTTAACAATAGTATTTATTATATAAAAGTGATGGACAAAAATACTATAAGCCCACTTCAACCTCATGTCAGGAACCCCAATCAGCGTTGACTGGGCAGGGTTTGATTCACGGCAACCTGGTGATACTTCACACAATGAAGGAGAACGATATCAAATGTCAATAAATAGCACTTCACACAATGAAGGAAAACTATATCACACATCAATAAATACCACTTCACGAACTGAAGAAAAAGAGATATCAAACTTCTCACAATGAAGTAAACGGATATCATACCACTCGGTGATTCAACTTTATCAAACATTGGCACGCGTATGCATAACCACGGCATCCATATAATATGGCACACTAGGCCTGCCCGTATTCATGTCTGAGAGAGGTACCTGGTACATGGGTTGGTGTTATGGTGGGGGGGAAACGGACACACAAATAAACAAACAAACGTAGATAAAGAAAACGAATCCGCCCCAAGGTCAAGACCCAATTATTTTTGCCCGTCTACCGGCCCACTGGCCCGGGCGGATTAGACATAATTATAACTACCAAACAATCAATTAAAACGTGTTTCACGACAAGAGCAGCTGGACCACTGGTGCTCTGGTCCGTCGGTGGTCCTATTATCCTACCGACTACCTTCAATCCCGCTGGGAACCAGGCAAGTGACCGTAGTGTGTAATGCTCGTTCCTGCATCCCGGAGTGAGGTGTGCACCTACCTCACTGCACCGGCCGCAACAAACAATTCAACTCACGTTCCTCCCGCAGGTAGCCCCCTATAACGGAACCTGGCTCATTGAGGCCCCTCCTCCTTTCTCATTACTGCCACCCGCCACACTAGGTTGTCAAAATGGGCAGGGGTGAGGTGGGTTTTAGGAGTAGGGTCAAGCAGTAGTCTGACCAGTTTGTTTTGTGATGTTTGTAATCTTGTTTTTAGTGCCTTTGAGGTGCTTTGGTACCATGAGGTGCAAACATAGTCATAGTACCCTTGAATGAGTGCTCCTGTTAGAGTCTTCAGGGTATTCTTGTTTACATTGGTTGTCATTTTGTCACAGGAAATATTTGCCTCTAGGATGGAACCCAGGTATGTAATTTCATCTTTCCTTGTGACAATATTGTCACCCACTGTAACAGAGAAGCCCTTGGTCTTTCTGAGTTTGTTATTTGATCCAAAGAGAATGGACTCTGTTTTACCCAGGTGTAATGATAGTTTGTTATCAGCGAGCCAGGTGCAGATTCTGCCGAGTTCAGAGCTGAGGGATTTTTCAACCTGCAACTTGTTCCTGTCAGAGACCAGCAGGGCTGAGTCGTCCGCGACCCATTCTCCCTCTTCCCATACCCAAGGTCAGCCGCGTAGATACGGGTTACCATGACAATAGCATTGATAATGTGCGAGCATAGAAAGACTAGAGAGAGAGAGGGATGTTTGGCACATGCTGTGGTTTCAATGGGACTAGAAATGTCCTAAAACATGGTGTAAAAATCCATGAACATGTGTCAGCAGATACTCTCAGTTACTCTCAGAAACTCTCAGTTACTCTCAGATACTCTCAGTTACTCTCTGTTACTTTCAGATACTCTCTGTTACTCTCAGATAATATCTGTTACTCTCAGATACTCTCAGATACTCTCAGTTACTCTCAGTTATTCTCAGATACTCTTATTTACTCTCAGATACTCTCAGTTACTCTCAGATACTCTGTTACTCTCAGATACTCTCAGATACTCGCAGATACTCTGTTACTCTCAGATACTCTCAGTTACTCTCAGATACTCTCAGTTACTCTCAGATACTCTCTGTTACTCTCAGATACTCTCAGATACTCGCAGATACTCTGTTACTTTCAGATACTCTCAGTTACTCTCAGATACTCTGTTACTTTCAGATACTCTCAGTTACTCTCAGATACTCTGTTACTCTCAGTTACTCTCACCTCTAGGCCAGACTGTGACAGCTTCATAGCTTCTTGTGTACGAAACTCTACCTCACGCAGGATATGCTTGACTCACCGTTTCCTCTCCTCTCTCTTCTCTCTTTCACTCAATCTCCTCTCGCCTCTTTTTCCCCCCTTTCTCCCATAGGGCACTTTTTACCGGATTGACCTCCAACCTCACATTAATGATCTCCACCTGGACATCAGTGGCTGTGAGGTAGGAGTTTAACCCAGACTGCCCGTCTTTGCACGGTTTGACAATTAAAATGTACATGAAATGATGCTGATTCAGGCTTAAATTGGGTCATATATCATATGCACCTTGAAAAGTGTAACATGTTGACTTTTTCCCCTTTCAATTATG
>NC_140166.1:181520548-181551995 GCF_963971535.1 Notolepis coatsorum | reverse complement strand
TGTGTGTGTGTGTGAGTGTGTGTGTGTGTGTGGGTGTGTGTGTGTGTGTGTGTGTGTGTGTGTGTGTGTGTGTGTACAGGTCTTGATGCAGACCTTCTCACAGTTCTCCCAGCCCTCTCCAGACATTCCTCCCTCAAACACCTTCATCTGGGCAAGAACTTCAACATCAAGAGCAGGTACTGCTGGTCCTCTGGCACACTCTTTCCGCAGTGTTTCTGTGTGTGTTCTTAAAATACTTCTCAAAATAATATAGTGGGTGGGTGAAAGCCTAAATCTATTTCACTGGTGAAATTCTATTTCACTGGTGAAATTCTATTTAATGAATTCGCCATCGAAAGTGAAAGAATAGCTGCAGGCTTGAGAACACGACCACCAGTGGCATATTGTGCGGTTACTGGACTTGAGTAGAATATTAGAAGAACAACCAAACCTTAAATAAAAAATATATTTGCCTAATTATCTAGATTTCTATGATATAGTCTATGGTCTTGGTTAGTGTTATAGTCTGTGGTCTTGGTTAGTGCTATAGTCTGTGGTCTTGGTTAGTGCTATAGTCTGTGGTCTTGGTTAGTGCTAGTCTGTGGTCTTGGTTAGTGCTATAGTCTTTGGTCTTGGTTAGTGTTATAGTCTGTGGTCTTGGTTAGTGCTATAGTCTGTGGTCTTGGTTAGTGCTAGTCTGTGGTCTGGTTAGTACTAGTCTATGGTCTTGGTTAGTGCTAGTCTATGGTCTTGGTTAGTACTAGTCTATGGTCTTGGTTAGTGCTAGTCTATGGTCTTGGTTAGTACTAGTCTATGGTCTTGGTTAGTACTAGTCTATGGTCTTGGTTAGTGCTAGTCTATGGTCTTGGTTAGTACTAGTCTGTGGTCTTGGTTAGTGCTATAGTCTGTGGTCTTGGTTAGTGCTATAGTCTATGGTCTTGGTTAGTGCTAGTCTATGGTCTTGGTTAGTACTAGTATATGGTCTTGGTTAGTGCTAGTCTATGGTCTTGGTTAGTACTAGTCTGTGGTCTTGGTTAGTGCTATAGTCTGTGGTCTTGGTTAGTGCTATAGTCTATGGTCTTGGTTAGTGCTAGTCTATGGTCTTGGTTAGTACTAGTCTATGGTCTTGGTTAGTACTAGTCTATGGTCTTGGTTAGTACTAGTCTGTGGTCTTGGTTAGTGCTATAGTCTGTGGTCTTGGTTAGTGTTATAGTCTGTGGTCTTGGTTAGTGTTATAGTATGTGGTCTTGGTTAGTGCTATAGTATGTGGTCTTGGTTAGTGCTATAGTCTGTGGTCTTGGTTAGTGCTATAGTCTATGGTCTTGGTTAGTACTAGTCTGTGGTCTTGGTTAGTGCTATAGTCTGTGGTCTTGGTTAGTGCTATAGTATGTGGTCTTGGTTAGTGTTATAGTCTATGGTCTTGGTTAGTGCTATAGTCTATGGTCTTGGTTAGTACTAGTCTGTGGTCTTGGTTAGTGCTATAGTCTGTGGTCTTGGTTAGTGCTATAGTATGTGGTCTTGGTTAGTGTTATAGTCTATGGTCTTGGTTAGTGTTATAGTATGTGGTCTTGGTTAGTGCTATAGTATGTGGTCTTGGTTAGTGTTATAGTCTATGGTCTTGGTTAGTGCTATAGTCTGTGGTCTTGGTTAGTGCTATAGTCTATGGTCTTGGTTAGTACTAGTCTGTGGTCTTGGTTAGTACTAGTCTGTGGTCTTGGTTAGTGCTATAGTCTGTGGTCTTGGTTAGTGTTATAGTCTATGGTCTTGGTTAGTACTAGTCTATGGTCTTGGTTAGTACTAGTCTATGGTCTTGGTTAGTACTAGTCTATGGTCTTGGTTAGTGCTATAGTCTGTGGTCTTGGTTAGTGCTATAGTCTATGGTCTTGGTTAGTGCTAGTCTATGGTCTTGGTTAGTACTAGTCTATGGTCTTGGTTAGTACTAGTCTGTGGTCTTGGTTAGTGCTATAGTCTGTGGTCTTGGTTAGTGCTATAGTCTGTGGTCTTGGTTAGTGCTATAGTCTGTGGTCTTGGTTAGTGATATAGTCTGTGGTCTTGGTTAGTGCTATAGTCTATGGTCTTGGTTAGTGCTAGTATATGGTCTTGGTTAGTGCTAGTCTGTGGTCTTGGTTAGTGCTATAGTCTGTGGTCTTGGTTAGTGCTAGTCTGTGGTCTTGGTTAGTGCTATAGTATGTGGTCTTGGTTAGTGTTATAGTCTGTGGTCTTGGTTAGTGCTATAGTCTGTGGTCTTGGTTAGTGCTATAGTCTGTGGTCTTGGTTAGTGCTATAGTCTGTGGTCTTGGTTAGTGCTATAGTCTGTGGTCTTGGTTAGTGCTAGTCTGTGGTCTTGGTTAGTACTAGTCTGTGGTCTTGGTTAGTGCTATAGTCTGTGGTCTTGGTTAGTGCTATAGTCTGTGGTCTTGGTTAGTGCTAGTCTGTGGTCTTGGTTAGTACTAGTCTGTGGTCTTGGTTAGTGCTATAGTCTGTGGTCTTGGTTAGTGCTATAGTCTGTGGTCTTGGTTAGTGCTAGTCTGTGGTCTTGGTTAGTACTAGTCTGTGGTCTTGGTTAGTGCTATAGTCTGTGGTCTTGGTTAGTGCTAGTATTTTCTTTTTTTCCCCCCACTTTTTCTCCTTATTTTCTATTTTTCTCCCATCCCAACTTAGTGTATCCAATTCTCCCCTCCCCTGTCTTGAACGTAGGGCTGGGCGATATGGAAAAAAATCATATCGCGATAACGATATGATCATTTTATTTTATTTCTCGATATCGATAATTATCGAATTGTTATAAGTATAACATTTTTTTTTTCTTTTTTTTTAACAACAGATGTATGTTTATTTTGCAGCAATTCTTTGTCGTTGCCGCCATCTTTAGTGTTACATCCCCTCACACTCCAGTTCTCAGGCTGCAGCTGGTTTAAAAGCTAAAGTAAACCGGCTTCTCTGCTGGCTGTGGCTCCAGAGGAGTTGAACAGTTCTGGCTCTGTTAGTTTATTTTCGATCTTTTGGCGCTTTTTTGGTGGACAAACCACCGCACATGTGCACCGTGACTGGAGTCTAGTTCTGCTAGCATACATAGCCTACTGTGTACAGACGGTTTCAAAATGTATTTTAAATTAGAAAGCAAACAAAATAAATGGACAAGAGAAAAATAAATCTCAATTTGGTCAGTATTGTCATTTGGACAAGCAAAGACATTACTTTAAGTTGCAGGCAAGAAAGACAAGTATGTCCACTGCCCTGTTGCAGATCAAAAAAAAAAAAAAAATATATATATAAAAAAAAAAAAAAAATCGATTTTTTTTAATTTCGCTATTCGATATCGATTATTAAAATATATCGTGATATTTATCGTTATCGTTATATCGCCCAGCCCTACTTGAACGTTGCTTGACTATGCCCCCCACTGGTCGGTTGTAGAGAGGATAGAAGCCTTGCATCACGTGTTCCCTTCGGCACACGAGGAGGCAGCCTGTCACATCTTTTCGCCTGCCAGTGCGGACTCTCATTGGCGAGGTGTAATGCATGGGAGGCTCAGACTACCCTCGCCACTTCCTGTCTCTGCTGTGCAGGCGTCTCCCAAGTAACCGACCTGTAGGGGTCGCTGTCCACAACGTCCAATCCCCACCCATCGACTTCCACCCGCTGACTCTGCCAAACGAGCTAGTACGACGGCCGGCCCAAGCCGAAGGCAATGCTGAGACTGGGATTCGATACCGGAGTCTCTTGCATTGGTGACGAGCGCAATCTCCGCTACACCACCCAGCCGCCTTTGGTTAGTGCTAGTCTGTGGTCTTGGTTAGTGTTATAGTATGTGGTCTTGGTTAGTGCTATAGTCTGTGGTCTTGGTTAGTGTTATAGTCTGTGGTCTTGGTTAGTGTTATAGTCTGTGGTCTTGGTTAGTGTTATAGTCTGTGGTCTTGGTTAGTGTTATAGTCTGTGGTCTTGGTTAGTACTAGTCTGTGGTCTTGGTTAGTGCTAGTCTGTGGTCTTGGTTAGTGTTATAGTCTGTGGTCTTGGTTAGTGCTATAGTCTGTGGTCTTGGTTAGTACTAGTCTGTGGTCTTGGTTAGTGCTATAGTCTGTGGTCTTGGTTAGTGTTATAGTCTGTGGTCTTGGTTAGTGCTATAGTCTGTGGTCTTGGTTAGTGTTATAGTCTGTGGTCTTGGTTAGTGCTATAGTCTGTGGTCTTGGTTAGTGTTATAGTATGTGGTCTTGGTTAGTGCTATAGTCTGTGGTCTTGGTTAGTGCTATAGTATGTGGTCTTGGTTAGTGTTATAGTATGTGGTCTTGGTTAGTGCTATAGTATGTGGTCTTGGTTAGTGCTATAGTATGTGGTCTTGGTTAGTGCTATAGTCTGTGGTCTTGGTTAGTGTTATAGTATGTGGTCTTGGTTAGTGCTATAGTCTGTGGTCTTGGTTAGTGCTATAGTCTGTGGTCTTGGTTAGTGCTAGTCTGTGGTCTTGGTTAGTGCTATAGTCTATGGTCTTGGTTAGTGCTATAGTCTGTGGTCTTGGTTAGTGCTGTAGTCTGTGGTCTTGGTTAGTGCTATAGTCTGTGGTCTTGGTTAGTGCTATAGTCTGTGGTCTTGGTTAGTGTTATAGTCTGTGGTCTTGGTTAGTGCTATAGTCTGTGGTCTTGGTTAGTGCTATAGTCTGTGGTCTTGGTTAGTGCTATAGTCTGTGGTCTTGGTTAGTGCTATAGTCTATGGTCTTGGTTAGTGCTATAGTCTGTGGTCTTGGTTAGTGCTGTAGTCTGTGGTCTTGGTTAGTGCTATAGTCTGTGGTCTTGGTTAGTGCTATAGTCTTGGTTAGTGCTATAGTCTTGGTTAGTGCTGTCCCCTCTGGTCTGGGCAACTCAGGTTCGATTCCCGGCTGCCCTTTGAATTAGCTAAAATACCTCCTGTTAAACAAGCACGAATTTGCAATAGCTGCAACCTTTTCGCAATAGGCCACTCCCATTACCATGCTCCCTTCTAGCCAATCGACATGAACACACACACACACACACACACACACACACACACACACACACACACACACACACACACACACACACACACACACACACACACACACACACACACACACACAGACACACACACACACACACACACACACACACACACACACACACACACACACACACACACACACAGGGACGTGCACAGGACTTTAGAGGGGGAGGTGCTCAAAGGCTGAAAAGGGCACTACACTTGTGTGTATATATTAACCGAGCGCACGTAGCGCGCAAGCACGATTTTTAAGGGCCCTTTTCGGGTGGGGGCCCCCTTTTTATGCTTTTTGGGGGGTTTTGGTGATCAAATATTGAATATTGAACTATAATAATCAGTGCAGGAGCTCACTTATCCTTGAAAGACATTTTTATCACTGACTTAAAAGGCCCATACATCTCCATAAATGTTCAGGGGGGAGGGAATAAGTGCTTACCCTACAGACCCCAAGAAGTGCTGTATATTCTGTATTGTTTAATATAAATGCATTTTTTATTCCAATCCCGATTTGAATTTGAGATTCCCAAATCCCATCGGACTTGACTTCTTTGTGTCCCTCAATGAGTGTAATACCAGCATTCAACTGTATGCGCCACAGCGGTTTCTATCATCATCATCATCACCACCCACGCTATGCATAAAATATATAGGTACGTGGAGAGGCATGCTGAGGAGGCTGTGCAAACTGCAATGGAATATGGGGCATCTCTCTCTCTTTACCTAATATTTTGATTCTATCCTGACATTTTTCAGTTGGAAGGGCAGTCTATATGCTTAACGGTAAAAAAAAAAAAAAAAAAAAAAATTTATTTATATTTTTTTTCAAAAAGGGCACTTTTTTGATGCGGCTCAAAAAGGCAGGTGCTCAAGCACCCCTTGGCCTCTATGTGTGCACGTGCCTGCACACACACACACACACACACACACACACACACACACCCTTCACACACTCTCCCTTGACCTCCCTGCCAAATTTCAGCCTCCTAGGGTGAAAACCGTTTGACCATTTAACCATTTGAGGGTTATAGACAGACAGAGTTATAGAGCTGCTGGTCGCAGGGAAAAAAAATGCATTGAGATTGTAAAACAGGATTTTCATTGTGTCTCATAAGTTCATCTCGCTATACAGTCATTTGAGCGGCTGTGATATGCAGCCAGTGAAGCGCAGCGCTGGGTCCAGCGGGGCTTGACTGCACCGAGTGTGTGTTTGCTTGCATGCATGACTTTTTCCATCTCCAAAGAGACTGTCGTTCCTCAGGCAGGCGAGGACGATAGCAGCAGGAAATTACTTGTGCTGGCTCACGCAGAGTCTCATCATCTGAACTGTGCCTCTCAACCCAACCCCCCCCCCCCCCCGTGGCTTTTTTGTACCTCCAGGGTTCTGGATGAGGTCCTCCAGAAGCTGGTTCAACTCATACAAGAGGAAGAATGCGTGAGTTATAAAGCCGCGTGTCAGCACTTCTACAACAATGCATATTTTAAAAGGTATACGGTCGGACGCAGGTTTTAAACTACATTTTTAAACTACGTGAATAAAGAATTGGATGAGTCGGGGGAAAAACACACAGAAAACGCCAAGTCACGGTTTTGACTTTCTTGGCTTCAAGTATGATGCTAATACCTCAAGGCAGGTCGTTACTGTACTATTCCTACAGCAGTACAAGAGGACACTACTGTAATCATATTCTTACAGTTAAATCTAGATCATCCTTATCCAAAGAACGCCGTTTTCAACACTTTTACAGTAGATATCCTGGATACGTGATTTTTTTTCTCATCGCCGATAAGAAAACCTGCCTTAACCGCGCCAGTACACCTTTTACTGGTCGCCACCTTTATGATATACCCCTCCCCGGTACATGCACAATCATCATATAGCAACACACACTATAATTAATTTATACGTACACCGTTTAAAATGTCGTCAACGTAGCCCTGAAGAGAAGCCTCCCCATCGACCACAGCGCGTCTTGTGTGTAGCCTTTGTTATTGAGGATTGTGACATATTGTGCTCTCTAAATTATTCACTCTCAGTGTAACGCTATGACACATTGCTCTGAGATCATTTATTTTGTATGCGGCCCAGACCTTTTACTGGTACTAAACCTGCTCCTGTGACTTTTTTTATGTCTCCTATTTCTACTCTCCGTTTTTTATTAACCCTTCGCTTCTTCTTCTCTCATTCCTTCATCCCCCGTTACTCAGGCCCTGCAGTCTTTGTCGCTGGCCGACTCGCGGCTGCGCTCACGAGGCACGGTGCTGGTCAACGCTCTGGGCAGCAACACCTGTCTGAGGAAAGTGGACCTGAGCGGAAACAACATGGACGACATCGGAGCCAAGATGCTGAGCAAAGCCATGCAGATCAACACCACGCTCAGGTACGGCGGCGTAGCCGACCTCGCTAACCGTATAATCTTGTATATACGCGTTTTAGCCACGAGAGGAGGGAAGTGCTTGGCGTAGGGGAAATGAAGAAAGAAGGGAATGAAGGATTTAGAGAGATTAAAGGCCCGATCAGGAATCCAAACATAATGGGTGGCCCCATCACCAAAAATTAAAGATAGCATGTTTTTATTCTCTAGTTGATTCTAGATGCTAGGACTGAAACTAGACAACAGGTTGAGATTTTAATACGCGTTTGCTATGTTTTGTAACTGTAAAAGGTTTGTTTATGTTGGTAATGTTTGTAAACATTGGAGTAAAACAGACCTATAATTTGATTATTGACAGAGGAAGAATGTTCCAAAAAGCTTATTTTCCATCCACAAATAAAATCATTGTGCAAAACTCTTGTTTGAATGCATGAAGAATGTAGTTGTGAAAGTATCACAGCTTTGGCTTTGAATATCTTGCTTCAGAAGTTGTGTTGTGATATGGAGGTATGTGCTTCTACCGTCTCCCTGCAGGAGTGTGACATGGGATCACAACAACACCTCCGCAACAGGCTTTCTAGACGTGGCTCGTGCACTTGAACAGTAAGAACGATAAAACATCACAAATATAAAACGTTATGTAATGTTGTGTACGCCAGAATTCAGGCAACAAAACAAATCAATACCCCACATTGCCATCGTGATGAGGACATTGGCCTTGGAGGCCGTTGTTTTAGTCGTTCCTCTCTTTAGAGCGTTAGTTTATTGCGTTAAATAGGCTGAAATGTATCATTCAAACCAAGCAAATTGTTGCTTCCCACTCTGCTATCGCAAATGGTCCAGGCTTACCTTTAGGCTAAAGGATGACATGGCCGCATAGATCAAAGTATTACTCACTCTATCCAAGTCCCACAGCCTGACACGGCAGTGATCTTTAGTATTACCCACTCTATCTGAGTCCCACAGCTTGGCAAGGCAGTGATATTTATCTGAATCAAAGTATTACTCACTCTATCTGAGTCCCACAGCCTGGCGTGGAAGTGATATTTTGGCACAGATTCTGTCCACTGGGGATATTAAAGGAACACGCCAACTTTTTGGGAAATTTGCTTATTTGCCATCTACCCTGGAGTTAGACAAGCAGATACATTTGCAGTGATTTCATCACCTCAAAAGCCCAGTTTTTCAAAAAGCAACAGGGCTTTTGAGGTGATGAAATCACGGTCCCCAGGCAGCAGTGGTTCGGCAAAAAAAATAATCTGAGTATATATCTGCTTAGAAAACGAAAATGTCAAAATTTTTATAATCTTTTTCCACATGGTAAATACATAGGTCACAACATGTTTACAGGAACGTTTTGGAGTTGTATTTGGAGTGTATTTCGTGACTGTTGGGAACTAGGCTACACTGGCATACCTACTTCCAGTGAATGACGCTAAGCTAGGCTAACAGTGCGGCTGTTCCCTTAGCCTAATGCATGCACAGAGAAGAAAATGGTTTGATTGATTGATTGATTGAAAAGTTTATTAACAGATTGCAGAATGGGTACAGTACAGTACAGCTCAATACATACAATTGTTAAGGGGATGCAGACCAGAGAAATACTTTCGTCTTGTTTACAACAGGGTCCCCCATTTTCAATTCATCATAACATATATGACACACACGACATACAGATAGACAGTACTGCTACATCTATACATTTATGACATACCAGATTTGCAAATACAGTACTGTTTGTGATACAAAAAGTATCCAGAAAAAGAGTGTATATACATTTCACATAGAAACTGTACATTGGAGGAGGTTGGGTATGTGGGGTGGGGTTGGGTGGGTGGGTGGGCGGCTGTACATTGGAGGTGGGGGGGATACTGACAAAGCCATACTTGGTAATTTACTGTACAACTGGGTTAGGACATTTGTAGGGGCCAGTTTCGAATTGCAGTCTCCCGTAGGTGTTCTTTGAGAGTGTTTTTGAAAGTGGGTAGTGATTCACATTCCTTTATAGCTTTGGGTAGGGCGTTCCACATTGATGTGGCATAATTGCGAAACGTGTTTAGTCCCTTGTTTGAGCCGAATCTGGGTTTAACATGATTTGTGGAGCTCCCTCTGGTGTTGTGATCGTGGTATTCACTGACCTTTGGGAAGTATTTTGACATGTACATGGGTACCTTGGTCGTGTAGTGTATCTTGTAGACCAGGCCCGCCATTGCAAGTTGCTGTACTCTGTCGTCTACTCTAAGCCATCCTAGGTTATCAAAGTGGGCAGGGGTGAGGTGGGTTCTAGGAGTCAGGTCAAGCAGTAGTCTGACTAGTTTGTTTTGAGATGTTTGTAATTAGTTTTTTAGTGCCTTTGAGGTGCTTTGGTACCATGAGGTGCAAGCATAGTCGTAGTACCCTTGAATGAGTGCTCCTGCCAGAGTCTTCAGGGTATTCTTGTTTACCAGAGAGGAGATCCGGTACAAGACTCGAGTTCGTTGGTTGACTTTTTTTTATTACATTGGATGCCATTTTGTCACAGGAAAGATTAGCCACTAGGATGGAACCCAGGTAGGTAATTTCATCTTTCCTTGTGACAATATTGTCACCCACTGTAACTGAGAAGCCGTCGGTCTTGCTGAGTTTGTTATTTGAACCGAAGAGAATGGACTCTGTTTTGCCCATGTGTAACGATAGTTTGTTGTCGGCGAGCCATATGCAGATTTTGCCTAGTTCCAAGCTGAGGGCTTTTTCAACCTGTAACTTGTTCTTGTCAGAGACCAGCAGGGCTGAGTCGTCCGCAAACAGGAACAAGTTGCAGTCACAAGCTGACGACATGTCATTTGCATAAATTAGGAATAGTAGCGGTCCTAGTATCCTTCCTTGTGGAACACCACAGCTCACTGTGAGGGGGGGGGGGGGGGGATGTATCTGCTTGTCTAACTCCAGGGTAGATGGCAAATAAGCTAATTTCCCAAAAAGTTGGTGTGTTCCTTTAACCCAGGGGTCGGCAACCTGCCGCAACCTGCCTCGAGGCCGCATGCG
The DNA here is from genome assembly GCF_963971535.1 of Notolepis coatsorum. Lineage (NCBI taxonomy): Eukaryota > Metazoa > Chordata > Actinopteri > Aulopiformes > Paralepididae > Notolepis > Notolepis coatsorum. The sequence goes on along the minus strand of NC_140166.1, from coordinate 181,541,610 downwards.
GCTCTTTAGCCAATCAGCTGCGGCTCCCTCGGACAAAAAAATAAAAAATAAAATTACTTTTTTTTTCTCTTATTTTGGAGATCGGTGTCATACTGTGACACTGAAATGAAAAAATATTTCATCAACTAAGATATTTAGTCAACAAAAGGCTTGCCTGTATGCCTGATATGTGGTGCGAAATTTGCGAACAACGAAAAATTTACTTTTAATTTTATAGATTTTCCACAAATAAGGGAAGGATTCTAATAGAGCTGCATAGTTCAGGGTTTTATTTAAAAGTAGGTCTACAGATGTCAGTGTTTTTTCTCCTTTTCTGTGTTTTATTTAAAAGTAGGTCTACAAGGTCTTTTTTCAAAGTGGACTACTTTTTATTTGATAAATGTTCCACAAATAAGGGAAGGACTCAAATATACCTGAATAGTTCAGGGTTTTATTTCAAAGTCGGTCTACAGACACCAGTGTTTTGTCTCCTCTTCTGTGTTTTATTAAAAAATAGGTCTACACAGCCAGTATTTCTTCTCCTCTTCATAAGAGTTTGAGGTTTTCCTTTGTTATAACAGGTAAAAACAGCAATTAAAAAGTCAAATTTTTTCTTTTTGTTGCTTTATAATCCCATTAATGCAACAAACTGTGTGCTATAAGTATAAAGTATAATAAATCGCAAATTACTTTGGGTATGCAATTGTCAGGCATTTTATGCTAAATGTGGGGTATGCTTGGGGATATATAAAACGTATACACTGTGTTATCTTCATTTTAAGGGTAAATAGGTTGTGCGGCTCCCTGAGCATTTTATTTTGTGGGACGGGGAAAAGTGGCTCTTTTGATACTAAAGGTTGCTGACCCCTGCTTTAACCTTAAGTAACCCTTGAATCTGAAATCCACTTTGTTCTCTCTTTTTAGCCAGACAGCCTCTGCAATACTACTGTCCTCCTGCAATACCTCAAACCTGTCTCCCTTCCTCTTCTCTTCTTCTTCTTCTTCTTCTTCTTCTTCTTCTTTCTCTTCTTCTCTTCTTCTTCTTCTTCTTCTTCTTCTTCTTCTTCTTCTTCTTCTTCTTCTTCTTCTTCTTCTTCTTCTTCTTCTTCTTCTTCTTCTCTTCTTCTTCTTCTTCTTCTTCTCTTTCCTCTCTCTCAGTAATTTCACCTTGCAGTATAGCCCCTACCCCTCAGTGACATCAGCCAGGCGTATCGCAGCGCCCCCGAGAGGACAGAGCAGGCACTGACCAAGGTTGGCGTCTGAGACCAAGCCCAGTTGTTGAGGGAAAATCAACACAAAATATAAAAAAATATTAATTGACAAAGAAAATCTATCAAACAGCCAAGAATGGTGTGGTTTCTGATATGTGTAATTAATTGTGCTTTTGGGCACTCAGTCAGACAATATCTCTAGTGTTCAAGGCCTTCAAATCCCAAGATTGAGATTCAACCTAACCCTCTTAGGTCAAGGGCAAAGTCTCCATTCTCGTAGGAAAAGGAATTTCAATTGCAAAATCTAGCATCTATAAATGACTACAATACATGTATATACCTATACATTTATTTATTATTCTTATTCTTATTCTTATTACTCAGTATTTATTCATTAACTCAATCAGTGCCAGCTATTGGCCTCATCCTGTGGTAGCAATGCCACGCTTTAAAAGATAGGAGTGTGTCACCTTGTTTGTAGAGCTAAATCTATATTTTATATTATAGCTATGGGTCCAATGTCATTGTCTATTGACAGTATAACCTTCCCTTCAATATGCCATAAAGAAATATTTTTTTCATCAATACGTTCCCGTTTTATACCGTAATGAATATGAACGTTATATCGGAATGGTCGGATAATTCCTGCAAAGCTAGTTATAAGGTGCTAAGCTAATAACGTTAAATCGATTGGCGTTTCAGCCCTACACAAGCTAGAGTTAAAAATCCAAATGCATTTGATCGGTATCATGTTCCATCATGACTTCATAAAGGGGGGGGGGGGGGGCGGGGTAAGTCGTTTCTGATTATTGATTACCATGCATTAGTATTGAATGCTAAAAACGCTTAGCAGCCCGATCGGTATGAAAACATTGCATGATCAAGCCAGAATATACGCCAGATAGTCCTTACCTGTGGCCGGGAGTATTCCAAAAATATATTCCAATTATTTGATCGCCATCTGGTACATCCAATGTTGATTAGGGCCACGGCATAATCAATCACAGCATATGCATCGGATGTCCCATAGACGTTTTGATGCGACCGATTGAAGCTCTAGCCTTGCCGTGTAGTAAAAATCTGCGCTCGGAGACCTTACAGTGTAACACAAGGGTCTGGACCAAGGTTTACTGCAGCTCGATACCGCCACCTGGGAGAATCTGGCCGGTATCCAGTAGGGCTTCTAACGGGAACATATGGGTTCCTGGCATTAAATAGGATATTAAAAATAGAAAAAAAATTAAAATGAGCCGAACACGTAATATTATGTGGTCTGGCACCCAACGGTTGTCTGGCAATCACGTAATATTACGTGGGCGGCACTGATTGAGTTAAAGACAGTGATTTTGGTTGATTCTTCCTGTAACCCTCTAGTTTCCTCCTGACTGCCTTCCATCTACTTTTTCCTACTATGCTTTATTTCTCTACTCTATTTACTACTAGTCTATTTCCTCTGCTACAGTCAGTCCCAGCAGTGTTCATCTCGTCTTTTTCCTTAATATATTTGTCTGGCCATTAGTATATATATACACAGTATGGCATGATGGCATGAATGGCAGTACCTACTGGTACCCCTACTGCAGTCATTCCCATGGGTCCTTAAGGGGGTTCCAGTAAAAAATGTGGAACAATTTAATTTGACTATTTCATTCAGTTAAAGTTCTTATCATAGGTTTTACTTCCTCCATGAATATCTCCTCAAACACAGTATAGACACGGTTCTGGAATTCTGGAAATGTTCATATCTATCTAAAGATCTGCTCAGATGGGGGTCCCAGAGACATGATCTTATCAAACGGGGGGGGGGGGGGTCTGCTGCCTCATGTGTATGAATTTGGGGGTCCGTGACATGAAAGATATTGAGAACCAATGATGTCATGTACCTCCCTGGTCCTCAGATCCAGCGTGCTCTGTTGAGAAACAACCAGACACAACGCTTCTCCCAGAGACAGGCCCTACGACTGCACCAAGGCCTAGTCACTAGCACCGCTGAACAGGTAATGTGTGTGTGTGTGTGTGTGTGTGTGTGTGTGTGTGTGTGTGTGTGTGTGTGTGTGTTGTGTGTGTGTGTGTGTGTGTGTGTGTGTGTGTGTGTGTGTGTGTGTGTGTGTGTGTGTGTGTGTGTGTGTGTGTGTGTGTGTGTGTGTGTGTGTGTGTGTGTTTATCTCACAAAATTCATCATGGATAAGGTCTTGTAAGAACTCTATAACACCCACAAGACCCTCGTCAATACAAAAAGAAAATCCTGGTAAATATTTGTGCGTGTATGTGTGTGTTTGTTTTAGTTTTAGTTTATTTCACCAAATCCATCGTGGATCAGCTCTTGCAGGAACTCTATGCTACTCACATGATCTCTGTAAATACACAAGATCCCTGTAAATATTTGTGTGTGTGAATGAGACGTGTATGCGCACACACTGGCGCCTGACCAATGGAGCATGTGGAGCAGCTGCACCCCCACAATTGAACTTGGGGGAGCAAACGTGTGCTCTTGCACCCCCACTTTTTGATCATATGAAAAATATATATAAATGTAACCCATAACTACGTAATTTCAATCAAATTAATAATACGCAATGACACTTAACACAATGGCGCCCAAGCACGGAGATCTCCGTGTTTCGATTCCACCTGTTGTGGACAGAAGCACGGATATATCCGTGGCAAGTTGTTATTGCTTTTATTCCATTTTAATAACCTATTCAAGGTCGCCGAGCGGCACTGCAGATTTACCCTACTCTTTGAATTCGCCAACATGCAATACCGGCCAGATCCTCTTAGGGGCGCTATCGAGATAATAGAGTGTTCCCTGTGGCAGAAGTTGTCTTTCTTTTTTTGGATCTCTAATGTAGTTTTCTACTCATCTGAAGCGATAGCTATTGTCTGTTGCACAGGATACGTTTTGAATTGTGGATTTCACTATGCAATAAGGGGATTTATCATCAGCCAATGGACATATCGATCTACCAGATGGCGATCGATAACGGGGAAATGCTCGGGTGGATCCAACCGGTTCATGGTAAGATCTTTTTCACGTAAATTACAGCCCGATCGGGCATTGTTTTGATAGCCATCCAGGCGATCGGCCTATGTGATGGCTAGTTAGACGAACACGGTTATTGGTAATCAATAGGGATGTCCGATATTATCGGCCTACCGATATTGGCATTAAAATGTGATAGCGGAAAATATCGGTATCGGTTTTCAAATGTCTTTTTATTTTAAATTTTTTTTAACATTTCTATAACCTTTATTTACCCAGGCAAGCAAGTAAGAACAAATTCAGATTTTATTTATTGTCAAAAGTATGCATAATGTTAATTCCACAACAAGAGATAGTAATGTTAATTACCTGAAATTATTCCGTTTTTTTGGGGGGGGGGGGGGGGGGGGGACCCTGCATATATCGGTATCGGTTGATATCGGTATCGGAAATTAAGAGTTGGACAATATCGGTATATCGGTATCGGTAAAAAAGCCAATATCGAGCATCCCTAGTAATCAATAATAATAAACAACGTCCCCCCCCCCCCCCCCCCCCCTTTCATGCATACATGCTTTGGGATCGTGCCGATCATATGCAGTTTGAATTATTTCTGTAGCATCTGTAAAACGGAAATGCCATTGGATATAACCAGGGCTTGACATTAACACCTGACCACCGGCCAAATGCTGGTAGAATTCGGCTGTGGCCGGTAACTCTGTCATTCTACCGGCCACAGTGGCCGGTGACTTTTTTTCTACGAAAAAAAAACATTGTAGTCTACAAAAGGCATCGGCAATAATTAAGTCAATCCAAGTGATACAACATAATACTACAACTCCCACAACAATTCGGAAAAGTGCATTACCGGCCAGATCCTGGTAGTGGTGCTGTCTCGAGAATGGAGTACTCCTTGTTTTCAGACCAGATGTAAATTTTTTTCATTCAGGCCTACTTTTTCTGTTAGCGTGAAGCTATGCCTTCATCAGATCGCATGGAATACCTTTTGCGACGCCGAATTCAGTATGCAGTAAAGGAATATAGCATCAGCCAATGGACATATCGATCTACCAGATGGCGATCAATAACTGGGAAATCCTTTTTGGGATCCAACCGGCCACAGGTAAGAACGATTTCATGCTGATCAGGCCTTGTTAGCATAGCCAACCAGCCGATGAATGAATGAAAACTTTATTTAACAGATTGCAGAATAGGTACAATACAGTACGGCTCAATACACACAATTGTTGAGGGGATGCAGACCAGAGAAAGACGTTTGTCTTGTTTACATCAGGGTCCCCCATTTTCAATTTATAGTGACATTTATGACATACACAACATACATGACATCATGACATCATGACACATCAGTGTATGATGCTACAATAACGAATGCCGTTATTGGTAATCAATAATCAGAAACAACGTCCCTCGCCCCCCCTTTCATGCATTCATGGTGGAACATGATACCGATCATATGCATTTTAATTTTAAACCTATTCATCATCACACTATAAAATGGGAACGTATTGATGAAAAAATTATTTAGTGTGGTGATTTTTGGCTGGTGAAAATGCTGAGTGGCTAGTGACTTTGGAAAACCACTAGCCACAGTGGCTAGTGAGCCAAAAAGTTTATGTCAAGCCCTGGATATAACGTTAGCAGCTATTAGCCCTATATCTAGCCTTCCAGAAAATATACTAGTCCCAAATCCCGTATAACGCTTATATTCACGGATGCTGGTAATAACAACACCAGCTCACAAGCCTCGGCAATGGGGGGGGGGGGGGGTCGGCTGCTGATGGAGGCGCAGTGTTCAGGGTAACAGAGCATGAGGTGAGGCGGACCTTTAAAAAAGTGAATATCAGGAAGGCAGCAGGTCCAGACGGCATCCCCGGCCGCGTCCTAAAAGTCTGTGCCGACCAACTGGCCCCAGTATTCACTGACATATTTAACCTGTCCTTAGAACAGGCTGTCATCCCCACCTGCCTGAAGAAGTCCACTATTATCCCTGTACCCAAAAAATCCAAGCCTGCTTGCCTCAACGACTACCGCCCTGTAGCTCTCACCTCCATAGCCATGAAGTGCTTCGAGAAGCTAGTAAAGGGCTACATCTGCTCCTCCCTCCCCATCAACATGGACCCCCTGCAATTTGCATACCGCCCCAACAGGTCCACGGAGGACGCCATATCCCATGTGCTGCACACAGCAGCATCACACCTGGACAAGAGGCAGGGGAACTATGTGAGAATGCTATTCATCGACTACAGCTCGGCATTCAATACCATAGTCCCCTCCATACTCATAGCCAAGCTCAGGGACCTGGGCTTGGGCTATGACCTCTGCCAGTGGGTCTTGGACTTCCTGACTGGCAGACCCCAGGTGGTGAATGCAGGCAACTGCACCTCCTCATCCATCACCCTCAACATAGGGGCCCCCCAGGGCTGTGTTCTGAGTCCCCTCCTCTACTCCCTGTACACACACGACTGTGTGGCTCAGCGGAGTAGCAATACAATCGTCAAATTTGCTGACGACACAGTGGTGGTGGGCCTGATCTCTGCCAACGACGAGAGGGCCTACCTGGAAGAGGTCAAGGTCCTGGCGGGATGGTGCCAGGAAAACAGCCTCTCCCTGAACGTCAGCAAAACAAAGGAGATGATTGTGGACTTCAGGAGGTCGGGGGTCAAGGACTACAGCCCCCTCAGCATCGACGGGGCACCGGTTGAGAGAGTCAACAGCTTTAAGTACCTCGGAGCCTACATATCCGAGGACTTGACATGGACCACACACATTAACAGTGTTGTGAAGAAGGCACGACAACGCCTCTACTTCCTCAGGCGCCTAAGGAAGTTCCAAGTCAGCCAGAAGATCCTTAAGAACTTCTACTCATGTACAATAGAGAGCATCTTGACCGGCAACATCACCTCCTGGTTTGGGAATAGCACTGCACAAGACCAAAGCAGACTACAAAGAGTGACACGTTCAGCCGAACGCACAATTGGAGGGGGGCTCCCCACCCTCCAGAACATTTACTACAAGCGTTGCAAGGGCAAGGCTAAGAGAATCATTAAAGACTCCAGTCACCCGAACAACTGCCTCTTTGAACTGCTGCGGTCAGGCAAGCGATACAGGAGTCTCAAGGCGAGCACAGAAAGAAGCTTCTATCCCCAGGCCATCAGGCTGCTAAACGAACAATGAATGAACACTACACAACAACAACCACCAAACGCACATAGCACACACATCCACACGCACACACTCACTTTAAACAAACACACTGTAGCACCCACTCCACACACTTATAGCACACACCCACTTTAAACAAACACACTGTAGCACCCACTCCCCACACTTTATATTTATGGATGAAGGATTGCACTACAACTCGTACACCTTACTGTAAATTGTACCTAAAATTGTACCTCATCCCATTTCTGCTTTGCACTAGATAGTACTGTACATTAGTACACTGCATAGTATTGTGTATTGTATATTATATGGTAACTCAGAACATTGTACATATGTCTATACCGAACACTGTGACCTCATTTTCTTCTTCTAAATTCATGCTATATTATGTTATTATGTTATTTGATACTATCTTGTCTAGCACAGTCTCTGGAGCGTAACAGTAAGAAGCATTTTGTATGAAAGTATTCTGTACTTCTGTATGACAACTATTAAAGAACTTGAACTTGAACTTGAACTATAAAATGAGAACCTATTGATGATTTTTTTTTCTTTAAGCCATTTTGAAGGGACGGTTTATGGACTCAATTGACAATGAGAATGGACAGATAGCAATACTATAAAGTATAGATTTAGCTGTACAAACAGCCCCATGTTTGTTTACATTCCCCGGTCCTCTTGAGATTAATTAGACTCATCCCAATGGCCCCGAATGTGTTAATAGCGAGTTTTTAATTTTCCAAAGATTGTGACCCCCCCGCCCTCCACATTTTAATGGTTTGATCAACTGCCTCTCACGGTCTCTCCCCCAGAGTATGAGCGCATGCGATGGTACCACGTGTTGCTTGTGACTAGAGCGAGCAAAGGAATGGGGGAGGCGGCTGGTGCGAAAACAGCTGTTTTGAATGCCTCGTTTGAATGAAGAAAGTTCACCTGGATATTGGATAACATTCGCTTTGTGAGGATTATTCGTCGGCGTATCACACCAAAATGGAGCAAATCATTACGTAAGTCGAACACTGTGACTGTATACTAAATGCGCAAACAGATTGAAACTGAATATTTCTCGTATGGTGATGCGAGCCGCTGCGCTCGACTGGGGCTATTGATAGCGTCAATATATGAGCTACCTTGCTGCTATAGCGTTAGCGTTACCTAACCATTAGCTAGTGCTGGCTTTAAAGTCAATGTTAGCTTGCTTGGTATCCAACGCTAGCTCGGCAGACAGTGAAGTGATGCTACTGTAATGTATAGCTACGTGCCTAGCTAGCGTTAGCTAAAAGAGCCCTCGCAGTGAATCTTTCATGATGTTGACGTGGTCATGATTTAACACATTGCCGCCCGACCACGAGTTTATACGGGTTTCGAATCCATGCGTTGTGGACAGAATCACGTATATAGCCGTGGCAAGTTGTTATTGCTTTTATTCCATTTTAATAACCGGTTCAAGGTCGCGGACCGGCACTGCAGATCTACCCTATTCTGTGAATTCGAGAAGGTGCAATACCGGCCAGATCCCCTTAGGGGCGCCATCGCTCCACTGCAGTATGCCCTGTGGCTGAAGGAATCAGACTCTTTTTCCTTCCTTCAATGTATATCCCAGTAGCATGATTGTGGATCTACAGCCTGGTATCTTGGATTACGTTCCGGATCGCAGATTTCACCATGCAATAAGGGGATTTATCATCAGCCAATGGACATATCGATCTACCAGATGACAATTGATAACGGGGAAATGCTCGGGGGGATCAGGCCCGACCACGGTAAGATCCCCTTCACGTAAATTACAGCCCCATCGGACACCGTTCTGATAGCCAACCAGGCGAACGGCCTATGTGGCTAGTTAGACGAACACTGCTATTGGTAATCAATAATAATAAACAACGTCCCCCGCCCCCCCCCCCCCCCCCTTTCATGCATACATGCTTTGGGACAGTCCCGATAATATGCAGTTTCAGTTATTTCTTTAGCATCTGTAAAACGGAAATGCCATTGGATATAACGTTAGCAGCTATTAGCCATTTATCTAGCCTCCCAGAAAATATACGAGACAAAATCCTCTATAATGCTTATATTCACGGCGCTATAAAATGACAACCTATTGATGCATTTTTTTTTCTTTAAGGGACGGTTTATGAACTCAATTGACAATGAGAATGGACAGATAGCAATACTATAAAGTATAGATTTAGCTCTACAAAAAGACACAGGTTTGTTTACAAAAGCTGGTCCTCAACCACTATATTAGACGGGTCCCAATGGTCGCGAAAGTGTTAAGAATGGTTGTTGTTGTTTTTGTTGTTGTTGCTACTGCTGCTGGGGATGTGAACGGAGGGGCTTGTCTAGCTCCGCCAGTTTCTGACAAAAATTTGTCAAATTGGTTACTAATGTGAAATATCAGATCGGGAAAGATCGGTATCGGCAGATACTCAAAATCAAAATAAAAAAAACACGATTGGGACATCCCTAATTAATATATTATTATTATTATTATTATTATTATTATTATTATTATTATTATTATTATTATTATTATTATTATTATTATTATTATTATTATTATTATTATTATTATTATTATTATTATTATTATTATTATTATTATTATTATAGTAATTGGCTATCATACTGCAATATAAACTGAGTTTTATAGTGAAAAGAGCAGCTTTATTGGTCAAGATTGAAGGCTCTATATTGCAGGAACTTGCACATACAGGTGTTCATTAATTCTCTGCCACGCTTATGTACATCCTTATACCATCCTCTGCCAGCTCTATTTGTCTATGGAGAAGTTCCCCTTCTTTGCAGGGCTATAACTTTTTAAATTGTATTGCTAAATTGACATTACTATGGCCCATTCAACGTCAATTATCTATCGTTTAGGATGTAGCAACGTTCTACTTTTTCATTCACATATTCATACTAAAATACGGTCTAAAGTATAAATATGTTTTAATCGTTTTCTGCAGCATTCTGCAGAACGTGATTTATAGCCCTAAATGCATTATATTGATGATCAAATACAGTTTGATAGCGATCGGCGCCAGATAAAAAATGTCAAATGTACGTGCTTCTAGAAGTTACTACTCATCATCTGATGTTGACCGGATGGGGGGGGGGGGGGTCGTTTATAATTCCGTGGCCAACGTTAGATGATTCATGTAGTGTGGGTGATATGATCATCAGAGCAGTTTGTATCGAACACGGTAATAATAAACGCTGAAACTTACCCCAGTCTCCTCAGGCTGTTGGGCGATGAGCGTGGAGCAAAAAGATTGCTATTATGGGATGTTGAAATATGCGATCCATTTCCAGGTTGTATAATAGTATATACGTCCAAATCATGTTGTTTATCGAGTTATTGGCAATGGATCGCTATCCATTGTGTCGAGCTCGAGTCCCGCGAGTGGTCGGACCGAATATGGATGAGCACCAGTTCCTGCCGCTCATTTCCTGTTTGGGTGATCCGCCGATCGGCCACCAGATGGCGCTCTTGAACCGTTGGAGAGTTGAGAGGAGATCAACAGGGGATCTCAAGACTCCGCGGGTGAAATATGATTGCCATCACAGATTTTTTAAATATTGATCTCAATGACGTGTTACGGCGTCATTGGCAGATTACGCATGGCGGAGAATGACGTGTTAACTCGTCCTTGGCGATTAAAGGGTTAAATTTAAAAAAATCTGCCGTGGAGGGGGTCGTGCCGGATCCCCTCCAAACCACCCCTTGCCTGTCACTTACTATAACTAGGCGGCCATGTGCGTACACATATGTATGTGTGTGTGTGTGTGTGTGTGTGTGTGTGCGTGCGCATGTGCGTGTGTGCATTTCTGTGTGTGTAAGTCTTAGTAACTAACACTCGTGCCAACATCTCTGTCTGTTTCCAAGGTGATGGAGCGGCTGTGTGTGCGTGTGCAGCAGCAGGTGTGTGTGCTGAGAGGTGTCGGGGAGATGGAGGAGATACAAGCTGCTAAACAAGTGCTGAAAGAGGCCAGGAACTCCCGCGCTGTGAGTGACATGTTTGTTTCCATGGGTCCAACTTGTGTCCAACTGAGACATCTCACTCACGAGGTGTACTCAAAGGCATATCAGAGCTCTGTTTGTATTTTAATCCTATGTATGTTTTTATATGTATTCAAAGAAAGTGTTTACAGTGTGTGTGTGTGTGTGTGTGTGTGTGTGTGTGTGTGTGTGTGTGTGTGTGTGTGTGTGTGTGTGTGTGTGTGTGTGTGTGTGTGTGTGTGTGTGTGTGTGTGTGTGTGTGTTCTCTCACCCTCAGCTCTACCCCTCACTGTGTGAACTGGCTCATGTGCTGTCAGTAGACGGGCCAGTAAGACAGAGACTGGACTCTCTGGCTGGAGAACTGGCTAAAGCTGCGGACAAGGAGCTACAGGTACACACACACACACACACACACACACATACACACACACACAAATAATTTCTAAGGCTGTAGACGAGAAGCTATTCTAGTGGCCTGCTAATAGTCTCATTTACATTTACATTTAGTCATTTAGCTGACGCTTTTATCCAAAGCGACTTACAAGTTCTGTACGACAAGCCATCAGGAAGGGCACAACTCTATCAGCTGAGCAACAATGTTCATCAAAGTGTTGAGTGCTACAGTGTAGGTTAGTTTATTAGGACAAGTGCATGACAGTACGGTTAGTTAGGGTTAGATTTTTTTTTTATAGTTTTTTTTTTTGAATTCAGATAATGGTTGAAGAAGTGCGTCTTTAGTCGACGGCGAAAGATTGGACGTGATTCGGCTGTCCTAACTGGGGTGGGTAGTTCATTCCACCATTGTGGGGCAAGGACTGAGAATAGGCGACTTCTCTTTGATGACCCTCCCGGAGCTTGGATAGGAGTAGGTCTGAGGCGGCCAGAAGATGCAGAGCGTAGGGGTCTTGAGGGTGTGTAGTTAGAGACCATTGACCGGAGGTAGGCGGGAGCGGTTCCCTTTGCCGCACGGTATGCTAGGTCGAGGGCCTTGAAGCGGATTCGTGCAGCAATGGGGAGCCAGTGCAGGTCCCTAAGAAGTGGGGTGACATGGGCCGACTTCGGTAGGTTTGAGATCAGGCGGGCCGCTGCGTTCTGAATGAGTTGAAGAGGCTTAGTGGCAGTGGCCGGGAGGCCAGCGAGCAGTGCATTGCAGTAGTCGAGGCGGGAGATGACTGTTGATTGGACGAGGAGTTGGGTGGCTTCTTTTGTCAGGAAGGGGCGGATCCTTCTGACGTTGCTCAGGAGGAATCGGCAGGTTCTGGTCGTCGCTGCGATGTGAGCAGAGAAGTTCAACTGGTCGTCGAGGACAACACCAAGGTTCTTGGCGGTCGGGGACGCAGTCACAACTGCATTCTCGACTGTGATTGAAAGGTCGGTTAGGGGGGAGGATTTGGCCGGCAGGTGGAGCAATTCTGTTTTGCTTAGGTTCAGTTTGAGGTGGTTGGACGTCATCCAGGCGGAGATGTCGGACAGACAGGCCGAGATCCGCTCAGAGACGTGGATATCTGAGGGAGGGAAGGAGAGGGAGAGTTGAGTATCGTCGGCATAACAATGGTAGGAGAAGCCATGAGACGTGATGATGTTACCCAGTGATTTAGTGTAGAGGGAGAAGAGAAGGGGTCCTAAAACCGAGCCCTGGGGGACACCCGTCCGCAGGGGGCGGGTGGCCGACAGGGTCCCTCTCCATGACACTTGGTAGGAGCGGTCATTGAGGTATGATGACAGCCATGTCAGCGCAGAGCCAGCCACTCCCATTCCTGCGAGGGCCGCAAGGAGGATCTGGTGGTTGACTGTGTCGAAGGCTGCAGATAGATCTAGGAGAATCAGGACAGAGGAGAGGCCTTTCGCTTTTGCTAAGTGAAGTGCCTCTGTGACCGCAATGAGGGCTGTCTCTGTGGAGTGACCAGTCCTGAAGCCTGACTGATTAGGGTCTAGGAGGTCATTCTGTAAGAGATAAGCAGTAAGTTGGTTGGATACAGCACGTTCAAGTGTTTTAGAAAGGAAGGAGAGAAGAGAGACAGGACGGTAGTTGCCTATGATGGTAGGGTTCAGGGTTGGTTTTTTTATGAGCGGCGTGACTCTGGCTTGTTTTAGGGAGGTGGGGACCACCCCCGAGTTGAGTGAGGAGTTGATGGTTGCAGTTAGGAATGGGACGATGTCTGGTGCTATGGTCTGGAGGAGTGGGGAGGGTAGCTGGTCCAGCTGGCAAGTAGTCGGACGGTTCGACGTTACCAGTGTCAGGGTCTCTGCTTCTGTAATGGGAGAGAAAGATGACAGAGTGAAGGATGAGGTTCTCGATTCAGCATTTGGAATGGGTGGGGGTTGGGAGAAGGAGCTGCGGATGTTCTCCACTTTTTCCTCAAAGAAGATCGCAAAGTCTTCGGCAGAGAAAGATGAGGGAGGGGGGGGTGGGGGGGGAGTGAGGAGGGAGGACATGGTAGCATGCAGTTTGCGAAGATTCTTGGCAGAGGCCTCGATCCTATGGTGGAAGAAAGAAGCTTTGGCATTAGTGATGGTTTTGGAGAATGTTAACAAGAGGTTGTGATATGTGTCGATGTCAGCAGTGAGGCGTGACTTTCTATACTTCCTTTCAGCCGCTCTCAGGACCTGTCTTTGTTCTCTCACTGGATCTGTCAGCCATGGACTGGGTGGGGAACGGCGGGCAGGTTTCTCAACGAGGGGACAGAGCTTGTTGAAGGAGGTTGCAAGGGCTGAAAGGAGGGTGGAGGTTGCCATCTCTGTGGAGAGAGCAGAGAAGGTGTCACTCAAAGGTAGAGCGGATAGTATGTCAGAGGAGAGGGTGGAGGGGGATAGGGAGGGCAGGTTGCGTCTGAGTGAGACTGTTTGAGTTGGGGTGAAGACCTTTCGGTTAAGCATGAGAGTTAGTGAGAAGCATATGAATGTAAATGTAATCTCGATTTGTCACTAATGTCAATATGCTATAGAATGTATAGTCAAGATAGATTCTCCATGGATAATAGGATATGTCATTCATATCATGTCATTGTTAATACTAACAGTGCAATGTTAATGAGGCCTAAAGTATTCCACTACGCGAATACTAAAATCAAAAAAACATTTATTTCATATTTCATATTTATTTGTAACTATAGTGAATTTTCATATGGGTTTCCCAAACACATTTCAGACAACACCATTAAAAGGTTTATATTTTGTGGGTCTTAAATCACTTTTAAAGATGCTATAGATAAAAAAGAATTCATGTAGAGTAATATATATATTTTCTTTTAAGTAATACATCCACAGAGCTTTTAGAAAGGTGTGGTATAAAAGTATTGCTTTTCCCAACATGAATTATTGATTAATAAATGTATCATTTAAAAAAAATTGGCGGGTCCAAAATGAATGTTGCATGTATCCCCTCCCATTTCCCCACGTGAAATGCACCTGATTGGTTAAATAACGTTAGGTTAGCCGCGAGCTAAGCTAACATTAGGTTAGCCGCGAGCTAAGCTAACTAGCGTTAGCCGCGAGCTATTAACCGTGGAAACTTTCACAGCAAAGTGACTCCACAACACCTGTTCCATTAGTGGGGGGGGGGGTATATTGACGAGGCTTGACAACAGAGGTTCACGTTTATTGGCTGTTCATTTATATTATATCATCAGGGCTTCTCCAGGTTCCAACGCTGTGTTACTGTTGACTTTTACTTCCCCGTGTGACGTCACTTCAAATACGGCTACCAAGACTCAAAAAGCAAAAGCGAGTCGAGTCGATTAGGTACCATGCAGTGAAAAGTGGCATAACAGAATACTTCATAATGTTTGTTAAAAAGTAAATATATATTTAGTACACGTGATTTATTTATTTTAAATAACACAGTGACTTTTCCTTTTTGATTAGATAGTCTAGTGCTGGTTGAGCATATGCATACTTTATGTTGATGGCCTTTGTCTATAATGTGGCCACAAAAATAGAAAGGTTTAATTATTTAGTTTGTTTGCACTAAGTTAATACTTTGACAAATGTTGCTTATATTTTTCAGTCAGTTCGGTCTTTGTGTGCCAAACATTATTAAAGGTAGAACATTTTTTTTTACCAAATAAATGAGAAGCATTTGTGAACTGTTCCACCCCGCCAGACAGTCCATTTAATAAACCTCTTCCTACCTCTTGTGCAGGTCATCGTTGACTCCATGGTGTCTCTCTGTCGGGAGTTGTGTCCCCTGTCGTCGTCCGCGGCGGAGAAATTGACTCCTCCCATGTCGTCCGTCTCAGAGCGCATCTCCATCCCTCGCTCTGCCATCCGCACGGCCCTGATGGAGCGGGCGGCGCAGGACATCCACCGAGCCCTGGAGTAAGAGGGGCGGGGGGCTTTCAGTATTAAAGATACACTACGTAACTTTCTCATTGCTTCATTTTTTCTTTGAACTTTATTTTATATAGTCATAGTGAACATCACGTTGCATCATACATATACTTGATTCACATAGTCAATGACATTTGCCACTCAAGCTCTTCCAGTTTATGCAATTTTTATTAAAAATATTCAGCATAAACAAAATAAGCAGTATAAACAGAGTACGCCTCATAAACAACCCAGGGGAGGAAAACTTTAAGATAAAGATTATTTTTAAAGAGGTAGGTCAGACTCATGTTAGTGTGTATCCTGGTACAAAGTGACCATCTGCATAAACCTATATTTTTTCAGTTGCAATTGTGCAGTAATTTCTTCCATTGTATATATCTGTCTGTCCATTGTTTTATTAATTTGAATTTGAATTTTTTTGTAGGTGGTTGATTTTGTAACCATGCCATAGTTATCATTTCCCTTGCTGTTAACAGTAACACTCTCAATATGTACAACGTATCCCCATAGTATGTACCGTTCGGTATACATCCAAAGATATAGTACAATGGATTCAGAGGTAAGTCAAGATCTAGAATGGTGTTTTTTTTTTTTATCCACTTTTTCTCCTCTTTTTCTAATTTTCTCCCATCCCAATTACCTGCTGTGTCAAATCTCCCCTCCCCTGTCTTGAACGTTGCTCGCATATGCCCCCCACTGGCCGGTTGTAGGGAGGATAGAAGCCTTGCATCACATGTCCCCTCCAATACACGAAGAGGCAGCCTGTCACATCTTTTCACCTGCCAGCACGGACTCTCATTGGCGAGGTGTAACGTGTGGGAAGCTCACACTACCCCCGCCATTTCCTGTCTCTGCTGTGCAGGTGTCCCCAACCGACCTGTAGGAGTCACTGTCCACAACGTCCAGATTACCACCCATCGACTTCCACCCGCTAACTCTGCCAATTGAGTTAGTATGACGACTGGCCCAAGCCGGAGGCAACGCCGACAGCCGGAGTCGAACCCGGCGCAATGTCCGCTGTGCCACCCAGCCACCCCTGATCTAGAATAGTTTTAATCTCATTTTTGATATTCACCCAAAATGTCTGCATTTTTGGACAGTCCCAGAAAATATGTGTACATTCCACATCCTCTCCAACATAGTGGTGAGGACCCACCAGCAAATCCGGAGAGAACTTGAGAAGTCCTAAAGTACCTGACCTTGACTTTCCAGTCCTTCCACATAGGGCTATTTGTGATCTTATGATTACTTGAATGACTGTCCTCCCATTCTTCATTTTCTATGATCACATTAGCTTCCAACTCCCATTTTTCTTTAATATAGGCGGTATCTCCTGGATCATCTAGTTGTAACATGTTGTAAATATTGCATATCTGCTTTCTTTCCATCAAGTTTTTCTCTATTGTGTTAATAAAGTACCGCTCCACGTTTGTTGGCGGTCTCTTAATTGCTTCCCACTCACTTGTGAGTCATTACATAATGCCTTATTTGAAAGTAAGCATGTGCAAACGATTTCAAACAGTCTCCTTCCATTAATTGTTTGATAGTAACCAGGCCTAAGTCCGCCCACTTTTTAAAACCCCCATCGCCCATAGCTGGACGGAACTCTGTATTATCTGCTATTGGCATGGCCCTAGATATTGATCGTGGACCTTCTCCCTTTTTCCTTACATTTTCCCACACCTTTATGTATTTGTAATCCATTTGTTACCAATCTTAATTTTTTTCTATTATGCTTTCCCCAGGAATATTATGGATCTGAGAGGGGTCTCTGGAATTGAGTTTTGCTCAATCTGTACCCATCCGGAATCTAGGTCCTTTTGTATCCAATGCACAAGTACCGTAATTGCCGGACTATAAGCCGCACCTGAATATAAGCCGCACCAGCTAGATATAGAAAGAAAAATAAACGTGTACATATACAAGCCGCACCTGAGTATAAGCCGCAGGTGTCCACTAGACACCTGCGAGAGCACCTCTGGTGGCCGTTCGCTGTAAAAATCCATAGATTAGCCGCATCGTTGTATAAGCAGCAGGGTTCAAAACATGGGTAAAAAGGTGCGGCTTATAGTCCGGCAATTACGGGTATGCGTAGTTGAGCTGCCCAGTAGTCGTTTTTTTTTAATTTGGAGACCACCCTTGTACTTTGGCAAACATAGTGTTTTGAGCCTTACTCTAGGACTTTTCCTCTGCTAGTAGAATTTGGAAAGGAGTTTATCCAACCTCTTGAAGGTAGTGGCAGGTATTGGTATAGGTAGAGACTGGAAGAAAAAAAGAAATCTAGGTAACACATTCATTCGGATTGATTATATTCTTCCCACTAGAGAGAGAGGTAAAATGTCCCATCTAGCCATGTCTGATTTGATTTGTACAATCAACTTTTCGTAGTTTGCTTGATATAACTGATTACGGCTGGGAGTCAGAATAATTCCAAATACCTGAATCCGTCTCTAGCTCAGTGGAAGGGTGCTATACTATTCAGATGTGTTGGCCATGTTCCCACTAGCATGGCTTCTGATTTGGTCTCATTTACCTTATAACCCGACAGTTCGCCATAATTTCTTAAATCCATCATTATGATTGGAATTTAATCTAAGGGATTTTTGATATAAAGTAAAATGTTGGGGCGCCCCAGTGGCGAACCACAGCGCACTCAGCCGCGACACGGCCGACCCGGGTTCGACTCCTGTCTCCCATTCCTCCTCTGTCTCTCTCTACTGGACTGCCCAGTAGCAATAAAGCGATAAAACGCCAAAAAATAAATCTTAAAAAGTAAAATGTCATCAGCAAATCAGAGATCTTGTGTGTAATGCCTTTTTGGTCATCTATTCACTGTATCTGAGGGTTTGATCTAATCATCTTCGCTAGTGGCTCTATCCCAATCGCAAATAGTAAAGGAGACAAAACGTCTCCTTGACGTGTCCCTCTCTGTATCTCAAAGAAGTGAGAGCAGTGACCATTCACCCTTACTCTAGATTTAGGATTTGTATATAAACATTTTGTCCAATCTATAAATGTGTTATTGAATCCCATACCTTTCAATGTTAGTTCAAGGTACAGCCAATCAACTCTATCGAATGCCTTCTCTGCATCTAAGCCGAGAAGCATCGATGGTTCTTTTCGAGATCCAGCCACTGTTTGGATCATTGCTTCTTTAGCAATCCAAATCACAGAGTGGAGGGGGCTAAGTTGGGCTGAGCAACATGTGAGCTCATCTGGTCGGGCATCGTTTTAACCAAACTCTCTCTCCTTCCCTCCCTCTCCCTCCCTCCCTTCTTCATCTTGTCTTTCTCAGAGAAGTGAAGCTCTCAGTCGTGTCCTATCTCACCAACTCCATCGTGGATCAGATCCTGCAGGAACTTTATGCCACCCACAAGACCCTTGTAAATACCAATTAATTCTCATAATTATTTGTATGAGTGTGTGTGTGTGTGTGTGTGTGTGTGTGTGTGTGTGTGTGTGTGTGTGCGCGCGCGTGCGTGCGTGTGTGTGTGTGTGTATATGTGTGTGGCGGGGGGGGGGGGGTTTACATGGGTGGGTGTGTGCCTTTAGTTCTTCCTTACTTTACTTTAGAGAAAGACCTCCTCTGTGTCTCAGTCCCGGCAGGTATCCCAGGTGAAACGGTGGGAGGGGACGTGTGAAGGCGGGACAGGTCGGAGGTCACACCGACACCGAGACTCTCTTGACATCACTGACGAGGAGCTGGGCACCAGCATAGTGAGTGCTGATGTACTGTGTGTGTGTGTGTGTGTGTGTGTGTGTGTGTGTGTGTGTGTGTGTGTGTGTGTGTGTGTGTGTGTGTGTGTGTGTGTGTGTGTGTGTGTGTGTGTGTGTGTGTGTGTGTGTGTGTGTGTGTGTGTGTGTGTGTGTGTGTGTGTGTGTGTGTGTGTGTGTGTGTGTGTGTGTGTGTGTGTGTGTGTGTGTGTGTGTGTGTGTGTGTGTGTGTGTGTGTGTGTGTGTGTGTGTGTGTGTGTGTGTGTGTGTGCGTGCGCGCGCGCGCGTGCGTGTGTGTCAGGTTTGGGTTCAACACAATTTCAATTCAATCAATTCAAAATGGAAACAGAAATTGCTGTTTATTTGCTGATGATGGAACATGTACTCGTTTGTTTTTTATTTGTCATTACATGTATTTGTATCCAATGAAGGTTTCTTATAAACAGCCTACACTTTTGGTTTTGGCAAAGTTTTAATGAGTCCAACCTCCTTTGATTGACAGGCAGTTAGCTTGTTCAATAGCACTGAAATGCCCCATGCTCGTGGTGTGCATGTGTGTCCTCGTGCTCGTGGTGTGCATGTGTGTCCTCGTGCGTATGCTGGAAGAACGCATGATTGATACACAGTTTTCAGGGACTCCTTTCCTCCTACTGTGCTCTATAGCGCCAAGTAGCAGGGCAAAAACTCTGGAACCCTTCAATTGGACAGGCCAACCTTCCCATACCAAAAGGTTTTCAGTATTTGAATAAAGGAAATCCACTACTTTCAAAAGCGGGTTGAACATAAACCTGGTGTGTGTGTGTGTGTGTGTGTGTGGTTGTGTGTGGTTGTGTGTCTTTTTGTGTGTGTGTGTGTGTGTGTGTGTGTGTGTGTGTGTGTGTGTGTGTGTGTGTGTGTGTGTGTGTGTGTGTGTGTGTGTGTGTGTGTGTGTGTGTGTGTGCGTGCGTGCGTGCGTTCCTCATGTACATGTATGTGTGTCTGAGGGTTATTTAGTCAGCATCTCCATATCTTCCTCTAGGACACAATAGCCATTAAGAAGCGCAGCTCTAGAACCAGGAGGATACGACCTGTCTCCACCAGGCTGAGTGAGTATCATATCCTCTTAGGCTTCTCTCTCTTCCCTCTCTCCTCTCCACCCCCCCTGTCTCTTTGAGAGTCCCATTAGTGTGTATCCTGCTGGGCCCCTCTTTCCCCTCTCTCCCTCTTTCCCCTCTCTCTCTGCTTCTCTCTCTTTATCTGAGGAGGCAATTAAAGGCTGGTTCGACCTGCCTAAGCCAAGTCCTGCCTCGGTATATTTGGAAGCAGTTGCCAATAGAGTCCTTGCACAGAATGTTTGTGTCGTTCTCTTTCCTCCAGTATGGTTGCCTGTAACCATTGGTAACCACTTACGCGAGAAAATGCCAAATTTCTGTGCGGTGGTAGAGCAGGTAACACTGAAAAAACATCTTATTACCGTTCTACTGTGGCTTGTTTACAAGATAAGACACCAAATGATTATGTTTTCGTTGATATATTTCTCATATATCAAACACACAGCAACCGTTGTTTTGCACATAGCGACTGTTGTCTCTTCCATCCCATTGCCAAACGTTCCCGCGCGAGGCCTCTTACCGTGTCCTCGAAGCAGAGGAGACGGCTCCACATGACTCTCATA